>NW_006400003.1:3569238-3604484 GCF_000299155.1 Elephantulus edwardii
GTTGTTGTTGTTGTTGTTGTTATGTGCCATCAAGTTGCCTGCGACTCATAGTTACTCTATGTACAATAGCCCTAAACCTTGTTCTATCCTGTATCAACCTCATTGTCTCTGACACACCTACTTCTACTACCCCAATCACTGTATTGATCCATCTCATCAAGGGTCTCCCTCTCCTGTGCTGACCCTGCACTCTCCCAAACGTGATGCCCCTCTCCAAGGACTGGTTCCTCCTTGCAACATGCCAAAGTATGTCAGATGAAGCTTCAGTATCCTTGACTCCAAGGAGCAGCCCAGTTTCACCCTGTCCAGGGCAAACTGTTTGTTCTCCTAGCAGTCCATGATATACTCAACATTCTTGTCCAGCACCACAGTTCAAAGGCATTAATTCTCTTTCTATGATCCCTAGATACTGTCCAGCTCTCCAATGCATAGCACACAATTGCAAAGACTATAGCCTGGATCAGGTGCACCTTAGTCTCCAGCCTGATGTCATTGCTCTTCAATACTCATGAGAGGTAACCAACTACTCACATGCAAGTTAAAACTGAAATTGAAGAAAATTAAGCTATCCATGGAAACAAAAATTTGACCTTCAGTCTATACCCCTTGAATTTCAAAACCATCTCAGGAACAGGTTTGAAGCCTTGAGCACAAAAGAGCATAGACCAAATGAGTTGTGGGAGGATATCAAGAATATAGTCCATGAAGAATGCAAAAGTTCATTACGAAGACTGAAGAGGAAGGAAAGACCAAGATAGATGTCAGATGAGACTCTGAATATTGCATTAGAGTGCCGAGAAGCCAAAGCTAAAGGAAGAAATCAAGAAAATAAAGAGCTGAACAGAAAATTTCAATGGGTAGCTCAGGACTGGAAAGCAAGATACTATAATGAAATGTACAGAGAGCTGGAGCCAGAAAATCAAAAGGGTCAAACTTGGTTAGCATTTCTTTGTTTTTTTAGAAGTTATTATTCTTTTTAATTGATATTTTAACAGAAGTTTAAGGAAAACTTGGGTTTCCATTATTCATTGTAGCACATTTTCCTCCCTCTACCCTCTCCCCCAGTTAGCTTTTCTCTTTTAAAAGATTATTTCATTGCTACACAGTTTCCTTTTAATCCACCCCCAGCCCCCCCCGACCCCCATCTCCATCCCAGACAACCCCCATCCCACCTCTCAGTTCACTTGGCTATGCACCTCTTATTCTGGACCGTTGCCATGCAAACAATACCTAATCATATATTTATTTGAGACAGTTCTTTCCCTCATCTATTTTAATGCAGTTTTCATTATTTATCCCCACTTTTCTCCACCCCCCCCCCTGGCCAATACCCATGGCAGTCCTGTTTTTAGAACAGTGGCATTATGCAGTATTTGTCCTTTTATGACTGAGAAATTTCACTCAGCATAATTTCCTCCAGGGTCATCCATTTTGTATAATGTTTTATGAATTCCTTGTTTTTCAGTGCTGTGTATTATTCCACTACGTGATTACACCATAGCTTCTCTATTTGTTGATGGGCACTTGTGTTGCTTCCATCTCTTTGCTAGAGTGAACAAAGCCATCTCTTTTCTATTGTGAACAAAGCCACAATAAATATGGGTGTGCATATATCTGAGTGGCAGTTCTGGCTTCTTTTGGGTATATTCTCGGTAGTACAATTGCTGGATCAAATGCTATTTTTATTTTCAACTTTTTGACAATGCTCCATACTGCCTTCCAGATTGATGGCACCATTTTACACTCCCACCAACAGTGAATAAGGGTTCCAATTTCTCCACAACCTTGCTAGCATTTGTTGTTGGCTGCTCTGTTGAACTATGCTATTGTTACTGGGGTGAGATAATATTTCATAGTTGTTTTGTGCTCAGTATTTCTTAAGCTGAAAGAATTGAAAAACAAATCTAAGTCACAAGTGGCAATAGTTAAGGATGCTTTGGATAGCATGTTAAATGATCCAAGAAGCATTAAAAGAAGGTGGAAGGAGTACACAGAGTCACTGTACCAGAATTGGCTGACAAAGAAGAATTTCATGAAATAACATGAGCAAGAGCCTGTGGTGATGAAGGAGGAAGTTCAAGTTGCTCTGAAAAAATTGGCATTTATAGTTGAAAAGTAAAATACTCTTTTTTTTTTTTAACTGAAAATAGTGCTTGCTGAGGATAGACTTTGACACATTTCCAGTAACTGGCTTGTATTCGACTGGCATTTTGCCCTAAGATTGCTTGTTAGTAAGCAGGATGGAGAAGCTGATCTCTAGTCGAACTATTTTTTCTTTTCTTTTGTGATAGACTAAACTTTACTTTCATGGCATGTTCATTGGCTTAAAGAAAATTTTCAATGAGCTCTTGAGAGGAATTCCTGGTATAAATTTGTTGCTACCCTTGAAAGACTTCAATTAACAAAGGCTATATAAAATCTTATGGAATAAAAATTGTAAAGCAATCTGGCTGAAATGAACTTACTCATAGTTGGGTTTTTGCTTGTTTGTTTGTATGTTTTTTAATACAGTAGGGTGAGTTTGGAGTGGAGCTCTGAAGAAAATGTGGGCAAAGTCAGCTACTATAGGGATATCAGGAACTTTGGAAGTTTTACATAGATAAATAAATTTTGACTTTTATTTTCATTCTTATTCTACTTGCCCTTTGCCTTATATCTTGCTTAAGACAGTCCCTTGTTCTATCTTTTCCTCACCCATAATCTTTGATAAATATTCTTTTGTCATATAATTTTCTTAATGTCTACATTTATCATCTTTTATATTGTTTTTCTTAGTACTATAAAACTCAAGCACAGTGATATGTTCTGTTGACTTGGAACTAAATCATTGCTAGATCTCCAGTGTGCTTTCAGAAGCTGTAAATTGCATAGACACCTGGAGAGAGTGAAACCAGTCTACTCCTTGGAGTTAAGGGTTATATCCATCTGATGGTGCAAGGAGGGACTAGTCCTTGGAGAGCAAGGGAGGAAAATCATCAAAGAGATGGATTGACTCAGTGATTGAGGTAATGGGGGTAGGTGTGTCAGAGACAATAATGATGACTCAGGATAGAACAGAGTTCAGAGCAGTTGTACATAGGGTTTCTAGAAGTCACAAGTGACTCAATGGCACATAGCAACATCATAAAATGCATCAAGTATGAATCAGGAAATTTAAATGTTAACAAAAATGAAATGAGATAAATGAAGACAGACATCCTAGACATTAGTAAGCTGAGATGAACTGGTATTGGCCATTTTTAATAGGACATTCATATTGATCTATGAAGCAATGGTAAATTGAAAAGGAATGACGACAATTTCATCATGAAAAATAACATTTTAAAATCTAGGACTTCAAGGAGAAGTACAATTATATGTGTAATTGAATACTATTAATGTACATTTAAGGAAGGCCTATTAATATAACTATTATTCAAATATAGACATCAACCACAAGCCAAAGGTGAAGAAATTGGGGCTTCTTTAAACTTTTCCATTCTGTAATTAGTTGATCATGCATTATTGGAAATAGAGAAAGAATGGACACTAGAAAATTTGGCTTTCCTGAACAAATATGAGTCTAGAGATTAAATTATAGAACTTGTACAATTAGTGATTTTTCATTGAAAACGTTTTAAAAAAACAAAGCCAAAAACAAACCACTAAGACCAAAACAGAAATAGTGTCCATACAAAAGAAGCTTACCTGACGGACTACAAAGGAATCAAACAGACAATATCTATGAACAGAGTTGGAAGAGAAGCCCAATATTAGCAGTTGTTAAAGGGACTGACTGTGGAACAAATCAACTACTCATATACAAGTTCAAATTTAAGGTGAACAGAATCAAAATAAGTCCAAGAAAACAAAAAGACAACCTAGACCCTAAAGAAGTTGTGCTGCAATCCCGAAGGCACGCAGTTCCAGGACACCAACTGCCCCATGGGAGGATGGGCAATCTCCTCCCATGCCATTAACTGCCTCTGAAATCCTGCTGGAATGTCAGATATGGGTTGGTTCTGACTCAATGGGTCACAACAACAAAATACAATCAGTGACCTTGGCCTTGTAGTTGTATGGTGTCATGTAAGGAAAGTTTTGGGCTTTGTTTGGTTTTTGTAATGGACTTTTTCCCTCCATGACCAGTTTTGTTTTGTTTTGTTTTGTTTTTTGTTTGTTTGTTTGTTTTGTTTTTTCTTCACAAGGATGGGTGGGTCTTTAAAATTCTGTAGTGATGGGCTGGGTATGCGGCTGGCTGGCCTGGAGCCTTCAGTCTAGTAGCTCCACTCTACAGGTTAGTTTCTCATGTCCTGATGGGGGTCACGTAAGGAAAGTTTTGGCTGTATTTGGTTTGTGTTAATTGTTTTATTTATTAATGCTAGAATGAATATTCTTTAAGTCCTTTGTCTATTTGCTGTACTAAATAACTTGGAGTTGTGATGCTAAACACTGTGCCATAGTCATGGCATTTCCTGAAATGTTACAATTACATTGGTGTCAACCAATTCTTATTGGTACAATGATCATGTATTGCTTCCATCTTCTTTTGATGTTTCTTGCATCATTTAAGACTTTGTTTATATTTCAGAATTCTATCTCAATAAAGATGTCAGGAAATAGCATATGATCATGAACCAGTAGTAGTACTGAATGAAGAAGTCCAAGCTCCACTGAAGGCATTGTCAAAAATAAGGATCCAGATATTGATAGAATAGCAGTTCAGATGTTTCTGGAAACAGATATGGCTCTGGGCGTAGTTACCAGTTTATGCCATAAAAATTTGAAGAGAGCTACCTAACCCACCAACAGGAAGAGATCCATATTTGCTCCTATTCTAAAAAATACACCCATACAATATGAAAACTATCACAAAAAATCATTAATAAAACATGCAAGCAAAAATCTTGAAAAACATATTCCAAAAACAACTGAACTATTAAGCAGGAACTAAAATAAATTCAAGCGAGATTCAGAAGAATAACTAGAAGGAGGAATATCACTGCTATTTTCAGATAAGCCTTCGTTGAAACAAAGAGTATCAGAAAGACATTTATTTCTGTTTTATTAATTATGCAAATACATTTGAATGTGCTTAACATTAAATTTTTAATAACATTGAGAAGAATGGAAATCCCAGAATACTTAACTGTGTTTATGGAAAACCATTACATAAACCAAGAAGCTGTTGTCTGAACAGATCAAAAAATCAGGAAAGGTGTGTGCCAGAGTTATATTCTTTCTCCATATGTTGTTGTTGTTGTTACATGTCGTCGAGTGGCTTGCGACTCTTAGCTACCCTATCTGCAACAGCCCTAAACTCTGCTCTGTTCTGTGCCAATCGCAATGTCTCCGACACACCCATCCCGATTATCCCTGTCACTGAATCAATTCACCTCTTAGAGGGCCTTACCCTTCTGCGCTGTCCCTCCACGCTACCAAGCATGATGTCCCTTTCCCAGGACGGGTCCCTCCTTATAACATGTCCAAGGTATGTTAGAGGGAGCCTCAGAATCCTTGCCTCCAGGGAGCCACCCAGTTTAACCCTTTCCAGGATGAATCTGTTTTCCTAGCAGTCCGTGGTAACCTCAATACTTTTCTCCAGCACCACAACTCAAAGACATCAATTCTCCTTCTCCATATACATTCAATTAATATGATGGGCAAATAATTTGAGGAGGTGGCTATATGAATATGAAGGTGGTATCAAGATTGAGAAGATTCATCAACAACCTCTGTTGTGCAAATGACACATCTTTGTTGCAGAACAATAAATAGGCTACATAATGATAAGTGGAGAAAAAGATTGAAGTTGCCAATGATTTCATTTCACTTAGATCCACAATCCATGACAGGAGAAGTAAAGGCGTCAAAAGAATTGCTGCATTTGGAATTTTTATTATTAAAGACATAAGTACTACAAAGTAAATATGTCAGTTTAAAGACTAAGGTATATTTGATATATGTCATGATGCATTTTCAATTTATTTCTATGCATCTAAAAGTTGAACAAATCAATTGATGTTCTATTGATTCCTCGGGCCTTATTTTTGCCCATGCCTTCAGTGCAACTTCTACTTTCTCCTTCATTACCATTGGTTCATGATCAATCGTATGGTACTTTCTGAAATTTTTCAGTGTTAGTCAGTTCTTTTTGGTTCAGTGACTCATTCCCTCCATCTTCTTTTGAGGTTTCCTTTGTTAGTCAATATATTGCCCATAGCATTTTTCAATATTGAGACTCAAGGTTTAAAATTATTTCTCAGTTCTCTCAGCTTGAGGAATGCAAAACAACTTCCTCCCCCCCCCTCAAATTTCAGCTCTCTACACGTTCCATTATTCTTTGCTTCATCTTCTCAAGTTGCCCTTAGGAATGTTCTGCTCAGCTCTTTTGTTCTTGCAAATTTCCCTTCGCTTGGTTTATTGCTGCTTTAGTGCAATTTTTAGAATATCTTCTGACATCCTTTTTGGTTATTCTTTACTCCCCTGTCTTTATGATGCATTTTGCTTTCTTCATGGATATTATCTTTGATGTCATATCACACTTCATCTAGTCTTTGATCATGGGTGTTCAATGCTTCAAACCTATTCTTAAGATGATTTTTAACTTTAGGTAGAATAGATTAAAGATCATGTTTTGGTTCTCTTGGACTTGCTTTGATTTTCTGTGGCTTCAATTTTAACTTGCACATGAGTAATTGATGATCTGATCTGCAGTCTTGTAAAACTGGCACAATTTTGGTTGCTGATATTGATCTTCTCCAGTGATTCCTTCAACAGATGTAATCAGTCTGATTCCTATGCAGTTCATCCTATCTAAAGCCACTGATTGTGTTCTTTTTTTAAGAAAAAAAATGTACAATGAATAACTCAATGAAAATACAAAATTTGATCATTCTATTTCCATCCTGATTTTTGTCACTAAGTCTGTGTTTCCAAAAACTACTCCTTCTCCATTGTTTTCAACTTTTGTATTCCAGTAACCAATTATCATTAATGCATCTTAATTGCATGTTTAGTCAATTTCAGATTGAAAGATTTGGTAAAAATTTTCAATTTCCTCCTCTTTGGCTTTATGTGTATATTTAAGTAATAGTTGTAATAACAAGTTTCCCTTGTATGCATATGACTAATATCCTATCACATACAACATTGTATTTCACTCTAGAACTTGAAATTGACTTTTTTACTATGAATGAATAGACTTTTTGACTATGTTTTTCATCCCATCTTAGTATACTATGTGATTATCAGATTCAAAATGGCCAAGAGCTAGTACATCCCATCTCACTAATTCCTAGAATGTTGATGTTCATGTTTTCTGTTTCATTTTTCACAATTTCTAATTTTCCGACATTCACATTTCTTCCATTCTATTTCAATTATCAAAGTATGTTGGCAGCTACTTTTTTTTCTCATTTCATTTGACTTTCAAACTGGGTTCTACCTTTCATACCATAACTATCCATGTTTCTCTACTATTCATAAGATTTTCAAAGGCCTATTATTTAAGAGGTGGATGGGCAATCCTGCTTCCTAGTCTTAATTAGAAGGTCTGCTAAAACTTTTCCATCATGAAAAAACCTTGTGGCATTTGACACACCAGTGACATAGCTTTCAACATCACAACAACCCACAGGTTATCTCAGTAGAGCAAACTGACAGTGCTGTTCCCTTTAGAACAGTAGACTTCTGAAATGCAAACTGACAATTTAGTGTTGCATCTCTAATAGCAAATCAGGCTTCGTAACAAGCCTGAGGCAGTGGGCTAGCAGGTCACAAAGGCCCAACTATTGAGTGCTAATTGCTATAAACAAGAAGATCTCAGCCCCCAACTTATTGTTAATCAAATATATATATATAAAAACATAACTATGCATTGTACTTGATTCAATGGCACCAAACAACAACTTCTTAAAGTACGTGGGACAAAGCTTCACCATTCTTGTTTCCTGGGAATATTCAGGTTGCATCTTCTCTATGACTAATTTGTTTGCTCATTTGGCAGTCTTTGGATTATTCAATATTCTTCTTAATTTCCTATATGCTCATGCCTAGTGTGCTGACTCAAGCAACATGAAG
This sequence comes from Elephantulus edwardii, assembly GCF_000299155.1. Classification (NCBI taxonomy): domain Eukaryota; kingdom Metazoa; phylum Chordata; class Mammalia; order Macroscelidea; family Macroscelididae; genus Elephantulus; species Elephantulus edwardii. The sequence goes on from NW_006400003.1 coordinate 3,577,300, forward strand.
CTATTGACAATTTCTCTTATTTAACTATCCTGGTGTTAGTTCTTTTTCTAGAGGTGAAGATTTTTGTTTTCTTGATGTTATGATGTAATCCTACTGAAGGCTGCAGTCTCTGTCTCTGATTCTTAGTAGTAAAGGTGGTTTTATTTTAGGTGGGGGGAGGGTTGTGTTTTGTTTTTGGTTTTGATATTTTTGTGGGGTGTTTTTATGTTTGGCTCTTTTGTTCGTTGGTTGGTTGGTTGGTTGGTTTTTGTGCCTGGACACTAACTCCTCAAGAGATTCAGATTTACTTGGTATAGACTTCAGCTTTGGAACTAGGACTTTTGAAGGCTCAACTGTTGATTATAAAAAGTATATTAAAGTTTAAGAACCACTGTTTCTCCAAATAGCAACAAAGGAAACTTTTCATTAAAATATTCCGATTTGCCTCTTTTTGTTCATGCGTTTAAGAACTTATAGCCAAGCAAGGAAGAAGACCAGAAAAGGCTCACAATAATTGGTGAGTTGAAAATATTAGGAAAATTGTTAATCCTACATAAAAGTTGTTCTATACATTTTTTGGTAATTACATGCTGAGTCCCAGCTGTAATAATTTTCATTGAATCAATTACTTATGATTACAGATGGCACTTTATGAAAAGCTTTTGGCACACTCATTAGTTTAAAAGTAACTTTCATAGCTGAAGACTTTAATTTGTTTCTCCTGTAGGATTTTGAGTCTAAAAGTCATCCTAGCAAGATATTACTACTCAATTGTCTTGGGTTAAATTTTTATCATAGAAGTATTTTTTGATGGTAGCCTTGATCAATGCTCTAACTTTAATGCTCTTGAGAATGACTAAAATGAAGTTTCCAGTTTAATCAGGCAAGTCTGAAGAACAGAAGTAACATTGTTAAATGTTTTTGATTTATTTCCAACTTATGACAACCAAATGCATGACAGAACAAATCATTCCCCAGTCTTGTGCTGTCCTCAATCATTGTTGTGTTTGACCTCACTTTATGCAAGCAAGGTTGTGTCATCTGTATAGCATAGGTTGTTGATGTGTTTTCCTTGATAGTGATGACATATTCTTCTATAGTTCAGCTTTCTATTTGTTCTGCATATAGATTGAAGAGTTATGGAGAAAGGATATGGCACTGACACAAAGATTCCTGTTTTTAAACTATGCAGTGTTCCCTTGTTCTGTTTGTATCACAGCTTCTTGGTCTATGTATAGGGTTTTCATGAGCACAATTAAGTGTTCTAAGATTCCCATTCCTCATAATTACAGCCATAAATTGTTATTCACACAGTCAAATACCTCCACATATTTGTTAACACACAAATAGATATTTTCCAGTATTCTCTACTTTCTGCCAAGATCCATCTGAAATTAGTGCTATCTCTCTTGAGAATGTCTTCTTCTAAATATCTGTCTCTGTACCCTTTCAACCTGCATGCAGAGCAGATTATCCAGGAGGCGGAGCTCTATGAGGAGAAATGTGGCATCAGGATTGGTGGAAGATCTATCAACAATCTGTGTTATGCAGATAACACAACCCTGCTTGCAGAAACTGAGGAGGACCTGAAGCACTTGCTGCAGAGGGTCAAGAACTGCAGTTTTCAATGTGGATTGAGGCTCAATACCAAGAAAACAAAGATTCTCACCACTGGACCAACTGGCAGCATCATGATGGATGGTGAAGAGATGGAGATTGTTCACAGCTTTAGTTTGCTTGGATCCACAGTTGACCCTCTTGGCACTAGCAGCCAGGAAATTAAGAGATGTACTGCAATGGGAAAGTCTGCTGTTAGGGACCTCTCCAAAGTACTGAAGAGCAACGGTGTCTCTCTGAAGAATAAGGTGCATCTAATACAGGCCATGATCTTTGCAATCACTTGTTATTCATTAGAGAGTTGGACAATGACTAGGGAGGCTAGAAGGAGGATTGATGCCTTTGACCTGTGGTGCTGGAGAAGAGTATTGAGAGTACCATGGACTGCTAAGAAAAAAACAGGTTTATCCTGGAGATGGTTGAGCCGGGCTGCTCCTTGGAGGCAAAGACTCTGAGGCTTCATCTGACATACTTTGGACAGGTTGTAAGGAGGGACCGATCCTTGGAGAGGGACATCATGCTTGGTAGAGTGGAGGGATAGCGCAGGAGGGGAAGGCCCTCTAAGAGATGGATTGATTCAGTAACTGGGGTAATTGGGATGGGTGTATCAGAGACAGTGCAATTGGCACAGGACAGAGCAGAGTTTAGGGCTCTTGTACATAGGGTCCCTATGAGTCGCAAGCGACTCGATGGCACATAACAACAACAACAATTGGAATGCTAAATTGGGCTTAGCATAAAGAACAGGAGAAAAGTGGTCCCAGAACCTCACTTATTTGTAAATAAAACATAACATCAACAAATTTTCTTCAGTATTTTTTATTTATGACAATTTCTCTTGCAGGTAGCAATGACTGGAAGCACTTATTGATGAGACTCAAAGCCTATAGCTTTTACAAAGTGAAAGAAACAAATAAAAATACCCTCCAAAGTCTTTGAAAGGGAGGTGGAAATGATTCACAGTTGTATCTTGTAATAGGAGCAAATGTAATGTGAAGAAGGTTGAATCTGACCTCCACTAATTCCACAAAAGGAAACTATCCCCATCAATTATATCCATAGTATCAAACTATTAGCTACAATGTCAAATATAGTCTCCCACTCTCCTGTACTTTCACCAATAAGAACACAAATTTTACTAATAATTGGGTATGAAAATGTATTACAGTGTCCACAAAGACTCTACAGAATCATATTCACAATTGTGGGGTTTGATTTGGGGTTTATTAGGAAAGTTAACAGGTTGTGATTAAGGATAGCAACAAACAACACTATACAATCAATAACCACAAAATCTCTCAATCCAAATAACATTACTAGGCTATACAATCTGGCAGAAATATACTATAACCATAAAATCTCTCAGTTACTCAGGTTGGGTGAAAGCCTCTCTCTGATTTTGGGTAGCACCAGTTTCAAGCCAGGAACAGCCAATTAAACTAGCATTAGTCCTAAATCAAACCTATGTCAATGTAGTTCTAAATACAGAAAACTACTTATTATCCTCTAACAAGCAAGGGACAAGTAAAAAAGTTGAGCTATACCTCCCATATTGGTCTGCCTCACCTCTTCTGTGGCTGCATTGCTATAATGTAGCTCCTGGCCTAAGACTTAGCCTTCTATTTAATGATATAGGTGTACCACCTCTGACATAGTTGAAGCAGCTGAATCAGTTAATATGCTTGCAGGCCAGCATAGTTGTGGCAGCTAGCTAAACAATGGTTTAGGAAAGCCATTTTACACAACAAAAAGTCATAGCAACAGATCTACTATAACACAATACACATCTAGCTCAGGTCTGTGGCTATAAATTTCATGGTACATTGATTGTCTTTCTCCTGTTCAGTAGCTTCTGGATTCTAATCACTAGAGAGACACAGCCTTTGGTTAGTATCACAACTCTCTATGGACTTGACCACAAGAATTCTCTCTATAGCTACTAAAATAGATTAAAGGAAAAATATAAAATAAAAACTCAAAAACATCACCTTACAGCTATTGAACTGAATCCAATCCATAGCAACTCTTCTTTGGGGTTATGAGGTTGTAAAAATTAGTGGGAGTAGACCATCCATCTCTCTCTCAAGGAGCAGTTGGTATATTTAAACCATTAGAGATGCTCAGACTTTTGATTAGCATCAAAACACACTAAGCACTACACCAAAATGGAAATAAACTGCAAATACTCATAATTAGACTGATACATAATATCATTATAATTGAAGAAAATATCTTCGTTTCAAAAGTTTTCATTATATTTGGATCCACAATCAACACCTATGGAAGCAGCAATCAAGACATAAAAACATATATTGCACTGGTCAAATCTATTATCAAAGATACCTTTAAATTGCTACGGAACAGTTAACATTTTGAAGACTAATTTGTCTCTAACCCAAGCCATTGTATTTTCAGTTGTTTCAAATGCATGTGAAAATGGGACAACAAATAAGGAAGACCAAAGTACAATTAATATCTTTGAATCATGGTGCTAAGTGCATCCTAGATGTGACTATGGTATGACTTTTTCTCACATACTTTTCAGGAGGAACCAGTGCCTTAAGGAATAAATCATGCTTGGTTAAGTGGAATTTTAATTTTTTTTTAAAATTAATTTTAATGAATGTTTAGAGATTTTGGATTTCCATACATTCATTGTTTCACTTTTCTCCCTACCCAACCCACCGCTCAGTTCACTCTTCTCTTTGAAAAGGAAAAGAAAAATTATTTCATTGGTGTAGAATTCCCCCTCCCGCCCCAAGTACACTCCACTATGCAACCTTCATTCTGGAATTTGTCATAAACGTAATACCCAATCACATATCGCTTTCAAACAGTTCTCTCCCTCGTCTGTTTCAATGCAGTATACATTACTTATCCATTTTTGCTCAGTCTCACTTCAACCGTGAAGTCAGTCCTGTTCCACAACAATGACATCATGTAGCACCTGTCCTTTTGTGACTAAGATATTTCATTCAGCATAATGTCCTCCAAGGTCACCCATTTTTAATAATAATGCATGAGTTCCTTGTTTTTCAATGCAGTGTGGTATTCCATTGTGTGAATATACCAGAACTTCTCAATCCATTAATTTGTTGATGGGCACTTAGGATGTTTCCAACTCCTTGCTATTGTAAACAAAGCCGCAATAAGCTTGGCTGTGCATATATCTGCTTGGGTGGCAGTTATGGTTTCTTTAGGGTATATTAGCAGTAATGGAATTGCTGGGTCAAATCATATTTCTAGTTGCAACTTTTTGAGAGAGCAGCATACAGCCTTCCAGTGTTTGCACCATTTTACACTGCCTCCAACAGAGAATAAGGGTTCCAGTTTCTCCACAACCTCGCCAGCGTTTGTTATTTGCTGCTCTGTTAAATGTTGCTATTCTTACTGGGGTGAGATGATATCTCATAGCTGTTTGCATTTGCATCTCTCTCAGAGCTAGGGATTTTGAACATTTCTTCATGTATGTGTTGGCCATTTGAATGTCTTCTTTGGTTAAGTGTCTGTTCATATCCTGTGCCCATTTTTCAACTGGGTTGTTTACCTTTATCTTGTTGTGGTGGGTGTTCGAGTACTTTATAAATTCTAGATATAAGACTTTTATCTGACATGTCATTACCAAATATTTTTTCCTAATCTGTGGCTTCCCTTTTTACTCTGTTGGAGAAGTTTTCAAAAGTGCTAAAGTGGAATATTGTTAAAGAAGAGGAAAGTCCTACAGAAAATGGATTAAATCCACATGGATTTAATCACAAAGGAGGTTGATACGATTGCACAGGATAATTGTATGTGAATATGGCTTCCATTTGTAGGAGATTTCTATGTGACATTTTACAAACATAAGTAATCTGGGCTCATTTAGAAAGAAACATAGATAATTACATGCAATAAATGACAAAAGCCATCATTAGCCTATTGAAGGTATTGAATAGTGGAGTGCATTTGGGGCGGGGGGACAGGGTCGGGGTCAGGGGGATTGTATACCAATGAAGAAGTTTATCTTTTGCTTTTCCAAGAGAGGAGTGAACTGGGGGGAGGGGGTAAAGAAAAAAGTACAACAATGAATGAATGAAAATCCAAAATCTCTATAAATGTTCATTAAAATTAATAAAATAAAATTTAAAAAGATATTGAATAATGCCAACAAAATAAAAAAAGGAAAGTAAAACAAGAAAAAATACAACAAAAACCAAACAAATATGAGATAAAACTAGTTGTATAACAGAATGAACTTCAAAGAATAACAAGAGGATAGCATACTTGGAAAAGTGGAGGATGAGTGAAAGACCTTCAAAGAGATGGGTTATCATAGTGACTGCAACAATGGGCTCAAGTGTGTCAGAGATGTTAGAGAAGAAGCAGTATAGACATGACTCAGCTCTGTTGTGCAGAGATGTTAGAGAAGATGCAGTATAGAAATAATTCAGCTCTGTTGTGCATAGGGTAGCTGTGAGTTAATACTTAACTTGATAGTATCTAACAATAACAACATAGAACATTAAAAAATATAAAAGTATTTCAAGTTCTTCATTACTTAATTTCTGAGATCCTTTGGAAGGACCTAGTTCAAATAAAGGTTAAATATACCACTCATAAATTTTAGTACTTAAAGCGGAAGAAACAAATATAACACAAAACATGCTGAATAAAGTCATTGGCTTTATATGCATAAGACTTAAAAATTAATTTTCCAAATGCTTATTTGTATTCAAAGTGCAATAATAAATGTTCCACCAAAAGGCAAACTGAATAACCTGCTATCCCATACACTTTGGACATCTTGTCAGGGAGGGGCTAGTTTTTGGAAAAACATATCATACTGAGAAAGTTAAAAAGGATAAGCAAAGGAGAAGACAGAAAGGAATTACATAGTGACTTCAAAAATGACTTGATTATAGCAGAAACAGCGGGGATGGCACAGAATACAGGAAGGTTTCAATCTGTTCATAAAGTCACCATAAATCATAATTCACTGCCTTCAAAGTATCTAACAACAACTAGAACAACATAGAGTTCTTTCTTAAAATAACTTGTAAGAAATTAAATTTTAAAAATGAAGGTTATAAAATATGTTGTTGTTATGTGCTGTCTAGTAACCTGTGACTCATAGCGACCCTATGTACAACAGCCCTAAACCCTGCTCTGTCTTGTGCCCGCCCCACTGTCTCTGACACACCAACACCCATTACTCCAGTCACTGAATCAATCCACCTCATAGAGGGCCTTCAAGTCCTGCGCTGTCCCTCCACCTTCCCAAGCATGATGTCCCTCCCTAACAACTGGTCCATCCTTGCAACATGTCCAAAATATGTCAGATGGAGCTTCAGTATCCTTGCCTTCAAGGTGCAGCCTGGTTTTAGGTGCAGCATGAACCTGTTTTTTTTCTTAGCAGTCCATGGTAAATTCAATACTCTTCTCCAGCACACAGCTCAAAGGCATCAATTCTGCTTCTATCATCCCTAATCATTGCCCAGCTCTCTGATGCAGAGCAAGTAATGGCAAAGAACATGGCCCGTATCAGGTACACCTTAGTGTCCAGAGTGACACCATTGCTCTTCAGTACTTTGGAGAGGTCCCTAACAGCAGGCTTTCCCATGACAATGTGCCTTCTACTTTCTAATTTCCTGGCTACTGGTTCCAAGAGTGTTGAATGTGGAGCCAAGCAAACTAAAGCTGTGAACAGTCTCAATCTCTTTACCATGCATCCTGATGCTGCCAATTGGCCCAGTGGTGAGAACCTTTGTCTTCTTGATATTGAGCCTTAATCCATATTGAAGGTTGCAGTCTTTGACTTTCTGCAGCAAGCACTTCAGGTCCCCTTCTGTTTCCGCAAGCAGGGTTGTGTCATCTGTATAACATAGATTGTTGATGAATCTTCCACCAATCCTGATGCCACACTTCTCATACAACCCAGCCTTCCAGATAATCTGTTCTGCATATAGACTGAAAAGGTATGGAGACAGGATGCATCCCTGGCATACGCCCTTGCCAGTTTTGAACTATGCAGTGTTTCCTTGCTCTGTTCTGATGACTGCCTTCTGGTCCAAGTATAGGTTTTGCTTTAGCAGGATAAAATGTTCTGGGATTCCGATTTTCTCAAAGTCAGCCACAGTTTGTTGTGATCCATACAGTCAAATTACTTCACATAATCAATGGAATATGGATAGACATTCCTCTAGTTCATGAAAATGTTAATTTGATTAAGCAGTATTTGCATGACAATAGTTTAGGGTAGCAAATTGGACTGGGGTTGGGAGGGGAGGACACTGCAACAACAAATGAATTTTTTAAAAATAAGAGAAACATGGGGTGATGTAGGGAGGAAACTGCAACAACAAATGAGTTTTTTAAAGAGAAAAGCAAACTTAGGGTGATGTAGAGAGGAAACTGCAACAATGAAAGAATGGAATTTCGAGTTTTCTGTAAACTTTCATGAAAATGAAAATAATATATTATAACAATTTACATTCCTCAAAGCACTGTAATTTTTATTTGAATCCATGAAAAAGATGTTGTACGCATAGATGTCACATCATATCTAATAGTTGTTAAGTTAGTGGACTTAAAGAAGACATCAGAGAAAACGAGAAAAAGCTTAATGCAGCTTTATTAAAGGAGGAAAAGGGGAGCACCCAATGAGTTTCTCATCCTGGAGAGGCAGAATGGGAAGTCACACTGTGAAGTTAATGGGGAGGATTTTTATAAGCAGAGTCTTTAGGGAGGGACATTCCATTCTGATTTACCAGCCACCTGCTAGCTCAGCCAGCCATTTGTTCTTATCAGCACCAGGCAAGGCCATCAGCATTTGAGTTCTGAATTCTTCATTCTTCTCTTTGGCCCCCTTTGCCCACACTTAACAATAGTGTTCAAAGCATTTTTTCCACAAAGTTAAATATATGATGTTATGAATTATTAACACAGTGGTAATTTTTAATGAAGTGAGTGATTGTTCATAGACCTGTTGTTGTGTTATGTGTCATCAAGTCATTTGCGACACAAAGCGACCCTATGTACAAGAGCTCTATATGCTCTTCTATCCTGTGCCAACCTCGCCATCTCAAGCACATGTATTCCCACTTCTCCAGAGGTGGGAATTAATTCAGTCACAGAATCAATCCATCTCCTTAAAGGTCTTTCTCTCCTTTGCCGCCACTCCACTCTGTCAAACATGATGTCCCTCTCCAAGGACCAGTCCCTCCTTGCAACATGCCCAAAATATGTCAGACAAAGCTTCAGAATCCTTGACTCCAGGGAACATTCTGGCTTCACCCTCTCCAGTACAAACCTGTTTGTTCTCCTAGCAGTCCATGGTATATTTAACACTCTTCTCCAGCACCACAGCTCAAAGGCATCAGTCCTCTTTCTATCAACCCTATTCACTGTCCAACTCTCTGATGCATAGCATGTAATTGCAAAGACTATAGCCTGGATCAGGTGCACCTTGGTCTCCAGGTTGACAACGTTGCTCTTCAGTACCCTTGAGAGGTCCCTCACAGTTGACTTTCCCAATGCAATTCATCTCCTGATTTCCTGGCTGCTGTTACCAAGAGTGTTGACTGTGGAGCCAAGTAAATCAAAACTGTTAACTATCTCAATCCCTTCAGCATCCATACTGATGCTGCCAATGGGCCCAGTGGTGAGAATCTTTGTTTTCTTGATGTTGAGCTTCAGTCCATATAGGAGGCTGTAGTCCTTGACCTTCTGCAGCAAGCGCTTCAGGTCCTCCTCAGTTTCAGTAAGCAGGGTTGTGTCATTCTCATAACGCAGGTTGTTGATGATTCTTTCACCAATCCTGATGCCACATTCCTCTTCCTACAGTCCAGCGTCTCGGATGATCTGTTCTGCATACAGATTGAAAAGGTATGGAGACAGAATACATCCCTGACGAACCCCCTTCTTGATTTTGAACCATGTAGTGTCTCCTTGCTCTGTTATGACAACTGCCTCTTGGTCCAAGTATAAGTTTCGCATTAGCACAATCAAATGTTCTGGGATTCTCATTCTTCTCAGATTCAGCCACAGCTTGTTGTGATCCACACAGTCAAAAGCCTTTGCACAGTCAATGAAGCACAGATAGACATTCTTCTGGTATTCTTTGCTTTCTGCTAAGATCCATCTAACATTAGCTATAATATCCCTAGTACCTCGACCTCTTCTAAATCCAGCCTGCACATCTGGCATTTCTCTGTTGACGTATTGTTCCAAACATTTTTGGATAATTTTCAGCAGAATCTTGCTTGTATGTGATATCAATGATATTATTCGATAATTTCCACAGTCTGTTGGGTCACCTTTATGCATAGACTTAGATATAATTTTTATCCATTGTTCCATTGGAAGATAAATTCTGAAGGGATTTGGTAAAAGTGAAGGGGTAGAGGGTGGGGCTGGGAAATAAGTGGGTCAAGGCACTGGGCTAAGGGCAGGGACTACATTTTAATTAATGGTTAACTCCACAATGAGGGATTTATCTTTCACTGCTCCATAAATTGCTTGTCTGTCAGATACTTCTCTAAATCTAAACATTCAGATTAAGAAAGACTAGGAAGAAGGATTGGCCATCCACTTCTGAAATAGGAGGACTCTGAAAACCCTATGTGCAACAGAACACATGTAGACTAACAGAAAGGGCAACCCAGGTAGAACTTTCAAATCTGGAAATACAAAGGAAGAGGAACAGTTGTAAGCAGACACTAGTGATTGGAACATAGAATGTGAGAACAATGAATGTAGTAAAATTAGAAATTCTTAAGAAATAAATGGAACGCATAAATATTGACATACTAGGCATTGGAGAGATGAGATGCACTGGCACGGGGCATTTTGAGTAAAATGACCACCAGAGATGGAAAGGTGAGGAAAAATGGGGTTGCTTTCATAGTTAAAAAATTAATATCTAAGTCCATCTTGAAGTACAACATTGTGAGTGACAGGATTATATCCAAACACTTACAAGGAAGTCCGGTGAATACCACTATTATTCAGATATATGCACCAACAATCAGAGCCAAAAAAGAAGAAAGAAATGATTTCTACCAACATTTACAGTCAGAGATAGATTGAACATGAAGTCAAGATCCATTGATAATAATGTGTGACTGGAATGCAAAAGTTGGCAACAGAGAAGAAGAATCTGTAGTTGGAAAATATGGGCTTGGTGCCAGAAATGGAGTGGAGATAGAATGATTTATTTTGCACAATCAATGACTTATTCATTGCAAATACGTTTTATAAGAAATATAAACGCAGGTTATACACAAAGATTTTACCTGATAGTATGCATAAGAATCAGACTGATTACATCTGTGGAAAAAAAGCACTGGAGAAGCTCAATTATCAGCTGTGAAAATTAGGCCAGAAGCTGATTGTGGAAAAGACCACCAACTATTCATATGCAAGTTCAAGCTGAAACTGAGGAAAATTAAAACGAATCCAAAGGAGCCTAAATATGATTTTAATTTCACACCACCTGAATTTCAGAATCATCTCAGGAACAGGTTTGAGGCCTTGAACACAAATGAGCGAAGACCAGATGAGTTGTGGGAGGATGTCAAATGTATCATCCAGGAAGAGTACAAACGGTCATTACAAAGACAGAAGAGGAAAAAAAGACCAAAATGGGTGTCAGAAAATACCCTGAAGATTGCACTGGAGCGTAGAGAAGCCAAAGCACAAGAAAGAATTCAAGATACTAAAGAGCTGAATAGAAGATTCCAAAAGGCAGCACGGAATAACAAAGCAAAATATTACAATGAAATGTGCAAGGAGTTGGAGTCAGAAAATCAAAAGGGCCGAACTCGCTCATCATTTCTTAAGGTCAAGGAACTGAAGAACAAATTCAAACCTGGAGTTGCTATAATCAAGGATGCTTTAGGCAGAATCTTAAATGATCCAGGAAGTATTAAAAGAAGATGGAAAGAATATACTGAGTCACTGTATCAAAAGGAATTGGCAGACACAGAAGAATTCCATGAAAGAACATATGAGTAACAGCCTATGGTGATGAATGCAGAAGTTCAGGCTGCTTTGAAGGAAATAGCAAAAAATAAGGCCCCAGGAATAGATGGTATACCAATTGACATATTTCAGCTAACAGATGCTGCCCTGGACATGCTCACCAAGTTGTTCCAAGAAATCTGGAGAACAACCACTTGGCCAACTGACTGGAAGAGATCTATATTTGTTCCCATCCCAATGAAGGGTGACCCAACAGAGTGTGGAAACTATAGAGCAATATCATTTATTTCACATGCAAGGAAGATTCTACTGAAGATTATCCAAAAACGACTGGAAAAGCACATCAGCAGAGAACTGCCAGAGTCCAAGCTGGGTTTAGAAGGGGTACTAGGGATATTGTAGCTTGTGTTAGATTCGTCTTAACTGAAAGGAGGGAATAGCAGAAGAATGTCTGTGTTTCATTGACTATGCATGCCAAGGTGTTTGACTGTGTGGGTCATAACAAACGGTGGCTGACTCTGAGAAGAACAGAAATCCCAGTACACTTGATTGTGCTAATGAGAAAACTATACTTGGACCAAGAGGCAGTCACCAGAACAGAGCAAGGAAACACTGCATGGTTTAAAATTGGGAAGGATGTATGCCAGGGATGAGTCCTGTCTCCATAACTTTTCAACCTGTATTCAGAGCAGATTATCCTGGATGCTGGGCTATATGAGGAGAAATGTGGGGTCAAGATTGGTGGAAGATCTATCAACAATCTACGTTATGCAGATGACACAACCATGCTTGCTGAAACGAAGGAGGACCTGAACCGCTTAGTGCAGAGGGTCAGGGACTGTAGTCTTCAGTATGGACTGAGGCTCAATGTCAAGAAGACAAAAATTCTCACCACTGGACCACTTGGCAGCATCAGCACAGATGGTAAAGAGATTGAAATTGCTCAGAGCTTTAATTTTCTTGGCTTCACAGTCAACACTCTTGGCACCAGCAGCCAGGAAATGAAAACGTATTGCGATGGGAAAGTCTGCTGTTACAGACCTCTCCAAAGTACTGAAGAGCAGTGGTATCTCTCTGGGCAGTAAGGTGTGTGTGATGTAGGCCTTGGTCTTTATTATCACTTGTTATGCATCAGTGAATTGGTCAATGACTAAGGAGGATAGAAGGAGAATAGAGACCTTTGAGCTGTGGTGCTGGGGAAGAGTATAGAGGGTACCATGGACTGCTAGGAAAACAAACAGATTCATCCTGGAAAGGGTTAAACTGGGCAGCTCCTTGCAGGTAAGAATGCTGAGGCTCCCTATAACATACTTTGGACATGTTGTAAGGAGGGACCAGTCGTCAGAGAGGGACATCATGCTTGGGAGGGTGGAGGGACAACGCGCATGAGGGGAAGGCCCTCTATGAGGTGGATTGATTCAGTGAGTGGGGTAATGGGGGTGGGAGTGTCAGAGACAGTGCGATTGGCACAGGACAGAGCATATTTAGGGTTGTTGTACATAGGGTTCGCTATGACTCTCAAGGGACTCGACGGCACATAACAACAACAACAAGCCTCACAGGAAGGTAATCATTATCTTTCTCCCACTTTGCAGCTAGTGACTTTTAACCTTGTTTCTTTGAAATTGAAGCACAATCTCAGCTATTCTAGGTGATGTTTTTATTTCTCCATAAATCAGGATCTACAACATATTGAATCTTTGTCTCTTGTCTCCCAATCTCACTGCTTCCTCTACACTTCCCCCTCCCCCTTATTGTGAATTACCTTCTTTAAGTCTGAATTTCTATTCACTCTTTCTAGGTGTGATTCAATGTTAAGTCCTTGACAGTGTGTGCCTGCTTATTTTTATACCATTTTTGAGAGATATCTCAAAGCAAAAGTCTTTAGGTTTGTTCTCAAATCTTGTGTCATATTCACTTATCTTTCCTAATTTTAGGGTAACTTTTTAAATAATTCATAGGCCTTTCACTTGGAAATTGTTATATCAACTGAAACTCATATTGCATAGATTAGAAATGGAGTTTGCTGTTATGCTTTACTTTTGTAGTTGTGTCATCCTTTTCCATCATAAGTTTTATCAAGACTGTTTTTTCCTTAATTGTTCCTCTATACTCTTACTGATCACATTTTATGAGTGGTATTAACCCCTGTGTGTCAATGATTTCATCTTTCCAGGACCAAAACATCAACACTTTTGGTTCCAGCAATCAGGAAATCAGGAGGACAAATTTGCTCTCAAGGACCTCTCCAAAATGCTGAGGAGCGATGACGTTAGTTAAACACTAAGGTATACCTGACTCAGGCCATGGTCTTCTCAATTTAGTTCCTTGTTATGCATCAGAGAGCTGGACAATTAATAAAGATGACAGAAGAAGAATTGATGCCTTTGAGTCATGGTGCTGGAGAAGAATATGAATATTCCATGGACTGTCAGAAGAACAAACAAACTTGTCTTGAAAAAATGCAGCCATAGTGCTCCTCTGAAGCAAAGATGGCAACATTCTGTTTTTCATACTTTGGACATGTGGCTACATGAGACTATTCCTTAGAAAGGGACATCATGCTTTGAAAGGAGTGTCAATGAAGGAAAGGGAGACTTCCGAAGAGATGGATTGACATGGTGACTTCAACAATGTTCTCTAGTGTGTCAGAGACGATGAAGACGGTACAGGGTTGAGTAGGGTTCATTTCAATAGTTCATAGGGTTGTTATGAGTCAAACTCAACTTGATAGCACTTCACAACAACAAAAACAGCAGCTACATCACTCAAACTAATCTCAGTGTCATCACATTGGTTCTGATTCATAGTCACCCTACAGTACAGGGTGAAGGGGCTCTTAACATTTCCTAGGTGATATTAATTTGCAGGAGTAAACTGCATCATCTTTTCCCTCTGAAATGGCTACTGATGGATCCAAACTTTGGAACTTTTAGTTATTAACCTCAGTCTTCACCCACTGCACTATCAGTTAGCCTTTATATTTTTTAAAGCATGCAATATAACTGTTCTAGATCTGGTGAAATAGTCTATAAGATGTTGTGCTGATAATACAAAGTCCTCCCCTCTCAGGCAATTAAGTCTACCAGCAACTCAAAGGAAGGATTTGAGTATAATGTACTTTATATTTTATTATTTTAATGATTTTTTTTTACCTTTATTCTCTCTCCTTTACCTTTAGAATATGCATTCAGGAAAAAACAAACTAAAATCCATTTTGTTCACTTATATTCTCAATAATGCCTGGTACATAGATGACAAAAGCATGGCAAGTGAAAGTCTGAGATATTGTTTTAATCTAATATAGATTGTGATACCGAATTAAAGACAACTCTGCATCAAAAACAATTGCTACATAAAGCACAATAACAAAATAGCAAAAACTAATTCAGTTCAGTCCCTATAACATCCTATATAGATAAGCCTCATAGCATCTTTCGGTATTGCAACTCGAGTTTTAAATTTGTTTTTCAGTTCTCTCTGCTTAAGAAATGCAGAGTAAAGTCTTCCCTTTTTATTCTCCAATCCAACTCTCTGCACATTCCATTATAGTATTCTTCTTTCAAGTTGCCCTTTGAAATGTTCTGTTCAGCTCTTTTACTTCAGCATGTTTCCTCTTCGTTTAGGCTTACTGACACACAACACAATTTTCAGAGTCTCTTGTGAAAACTGTTTCAGGTTTTTCTTTCTCCTTTGATTTTGTAATGATCTTTTGTTTTCTTCATGGATGATATCCTAGATATCATTCCACACTTTATCCAGTCTTTAATCATTGGTGTTTAATACCTCAATCCTATTCCTAAAATGATCTTGAAATTCAGATGTAATACGAATCATATGTTGGATTCTGTGGACTTATTTTAATCTTCTTCAGCCTCAATTTGAACTTGCATGCCAGTAATTAATTTTCTAATCCACAATCTTCTTCTGGTCTAGTTTTGACTGTTGATAGTGAGTTTTTCAAATTATTTCTTCCATAAATGTAATCAATATGATTCCTATGCAGCCCATAAGGTGAGATTCTTGTGTAAGGTTATTGTTTCTGTTTTTTTTTTTTAAAAAGGTACTTTCAATAATACAAATAAGAAATTCTCTAACAGAGAAGAATTTCATGAAACAATATATGAGCAGGAGCCTGTGGTGATGAAGGAAGATGTTCAAGCTATTCTGAAGGAACTGGAAAAATAAAGACCCCCAAATAGCTGACATATTAATTGACATATTTCAATAGATAGATGCTTCCCTTAATATGCTCACCAAGTTGTGCCAAGAAATCTGGAGGACAATCACCTAATCAACTGACTGGAAGAGATCCATATCTGTTTCCATTCCAAAGAAAGGCGACCTGACAAAGTGTGGAAATTCTCGAACAATGTCATTAATATCACATGTAAGTTAGAAAGAGTCTGTTGAAGATTATCCAGAAATGACTGAAACAGGACATCAAAAGAGAACTGCCACTGCCCCTTGTTCAGTCTTGACTTAGAAGAGGTCATGTGGCTAGAGAAATTACAGTTAATGTTTGATGGATCTTGGCAGAAAGAAGAGCACCAGAGGAATGCCTGTGGTTTCATTGACTATGCAAATACATTTGACTGGGTGGATAGCACCAAACTTGATCGTGTTTATGTGAAAATTATACTTGAACCAGGAGGCAGTTGTCAGAATAAAGTGAGGAAAAACTTTAAAATCAGAAAGGGTATACCCTGAGGAAGTATCTTATCTTCACACCTTTTTAATCTATGTGAGGAACAGATCATCTGGGAGACAGGGCTCTATCAAGAGGTATGTAGCATAAGGATTGGAGAAAAACTCATCAACAACCTGTGTTATACAGATGACACGACCTTGCTTGTTGAAACTGAGAAGGACTTGAAGAACTTACTGAAAAAGGTCAAGGACTGAAGCCTTCAATATAGATTGAAGCTCTACATCAAGAAAACAAAGATTCTCACTACTGGGCCAATTGGCAAAATCATGATAGACAGTGAAGAGTTTGAGATTGTTAACAGCTTTAGTTTGCTTCGCTCCACAATCAACACTCTTGATTCCAGCAGCCAAAAAATCAAAAGGCAAAATGCATTCGGAAAGTCTGCTGTCAGGGACATCTCCAGAGTACTGAACAGCAACTATGTCAGTCGGAATTCTAAGGTGTGCTTGCTCAAGGCCATAATCTTCACTATTACATGCTATGCATCAGAAAGCTGTACAATGAATGACTAGGGATGATAGAAGGAGAATTTGAGCTCTGCTGTTGGAGAACAGTATTGAATATGCCATAGATAGCTAGAGGAACAAACAGCTTTGTCCTAGATAGGGTAAGACCAGGCTTTTCCATGGAGGCAAGGATTCTGAAGCTTCATCTGACATATTATGGGCATCTTGCAAGGAGGGACCAGTCCTTGGAGATATATGTGATGTTTGGATGCCTGGAGGGACAGCACAAGAGAGGAAGATGAGATGGATTGATTCAGTGACTAGGTTGATGGGGGTAGAAACAATAAAATTGTGTCAGAAACAATAAAATTAACACAGTATAGAATAGAGTTTAGGGCTGCTGTACATAGAATTGCTACGAGTCACAGGCGACATGATGGAATATAATTGTTGTTACTCTTACTCTATACTGTGTTAGAGATGACAAGATTGGGTCAGAATAAGAGAGAGTTCAGAGCTCTCATATTTAGGGTTGCTATGAGTTGCAGGCCCTGCGACTCAACGGCACTTAACAACAACAACAACAATGAGTTGGAGGCAACTTGATGTTTTATAACAACAGCAACAACATGTAACATATATGTTTAGTGGTAAGGACTAGTGCTACCAATAAAATCAATATCAACAGTCAAAACAGGTCTGGTGATAACTGGGAAAGATCTTCAACTACTCATGTGTGAGTTACAATTGATAATGAGGAAAACTAATATAAATCTAAGAGAACTAAAATATGACCTTGAGTCTATTCCACTTAAGTTAAAAATTATCTTAAAAATAGGTTTGAGGCATTGAACATCAATAATCAAAGATCAGATGAGTTGAGGGGTGACATTAAGGATATCACCCATGGGGGGTTGCAAAGGGTCACGCCAGGGAGAGCAGTTTTAATCCACCAGGTGCTCTGCTGGAGAAGGAGGGACAATCTCCTCTTGTACCAGTCAGATCTGATTTGGTGTTACACACACACACACAAACACACACACACACACACACACACACCCTATTAAAAAATAATAAAAGGTCAATACAAAGAAAAATGATTAAAAAAAGCAAACTGTACACCAAAAGAGATCTTGAAAATCGTGCTACTGTTGAGATGCCAAAACAAAGGTACAAGGTCCAGAAGTAAAAGAACTAAAAAAGGCAGTAGAGAAGATAAGGCAAGATATTATAAGGGAATGTGTAGAAAGTTAGAATTGGGGGTGGTGGGAGGGAAAGCTGGTTCAGAATTTTTCAAGATAAAGGGAAATGAAAAACTAATACTTGAAATACTTACTTTGAAATACTAACTACAGAGGTTTTGATTTCTTGTTCTGTTGAGAATCTGGGTGCATTGTTTACTAGCTTTGAATTGATTGTATATGGCCTCCTATTTAAAAAAGCATTTGGGTCCTCAGGCCTGAGGCCCTCAGGCTTGGTTTTAATTGCTTTTGGTCATTCTTCTAAGTGGTATAGCACTGATCTTTCCATTTGCTGTATGAAGGTACATAAACTGGTGGTTGCTGTGATGCTAAACACTTATGTGTCCAATGCGATAATGGTTACCCATGGTGGAAAGGGTTTGGTGGAGCTCCCTGATTAAAACAAGCTTGGAAGTCAGAGTGGCATCTACTTCTGAAATAGCTTGCCTGTGGAAACTCTATGAACTTGGAGAAACAATGGAAGTTATACAAGCGTTCAGGTCTTTCATTCATAGGGTGGCTATGAGTCATCTACCTCTTGAAGGTACTTAACAACAACAACATGGGTAAAATCATGAATTATATAGGAAACCTTAAAATAACCTGGAGGGAATATACAGAACCACTGTATCAAAAATAATTGGCCAATTTTGAAATATTTCAGGAAGCACAATATAATCAAGAGCCAATTGTAATGAAGAAAGAAGTTCAAGCTGTACTGAAGGCATTGGCAGAAACTAAAGACTCTGGATCAATGGGATACCAATTGACTTGTTTTAACTAACAGATGTAACTCTGATTTGCTCACCAGGCTGTACTAGAAAATTTGGAGGACAGCTACCTGGCTAAGTCTCTTGTAGAGACCTATATTTGTTCTCATTCCCAAGAAAGATATAGCAAAATGTGAAAATTATTGAACATCATTAATACCATATGCAAGCAAAATACACGCAAGCAAAACTTAAGAAACAATATCCTTAATATTACATGCAAGCAAAATTATTTAAAAAGGGCTAGAACCATACATACACAGAAAACTACCAGTAGTTCAAATTGTATTTAATAGAGGCCATGACACCAGTGATATCATTGCTGATGTCAGATAGATTCATGATGAAAGTAAAGACTACCAGAGGACTCTATTTATGTTTTATTGACTATGGAAAGTCATTTGACTTTGTGGATCATAACAAATTATAGTTAACAATGAGAAGAGTGGGAATTTCAGAATATTTAATTGTGCTCATGCACATTATAGGAAGCCTATACCCAGACCATGAGAATATTGTGTGAGCAAAGTAAGCAATACTACACGATTTAAAATTAAGAAAGGTGTGTTTCGGCATTGTATCCTTTCTCCATGCCTCCTTTCAGAAATAAAATAACAGTATTGTCCTCATAAAATATTTTGGTTTGTTTTTGTTCTTTGGATAATCTTAAATGTCTCCTTACTTTTACAATCCAATCTGACAATTGTGTTTGTTAGTTTTATTTAAAAAAAATAATGTGAAAAAAATAAACACAAAACTATTCACCAATTAGATAGTTCCACAAGCACAATTGGTGACACATTATAATTCTCGAATTGCACAACCATTCTCACAATCTTCTTTCATCAAGATAAACTCAGTGACATGTAGGTAAAATATTTCCTTTTCTTCCTCCTTCCTATATATTGGAACCAATAATAATTTTTTACTTCTATGTATTTGCTTATTTGATATATGTAAAATATGTAGTATTTGTCCCTTTGTAACTTAATTAGCTCAGTACAACATTTTCCGAGTTTGTGCATGTTGTGACATGCACCAGAACTTTTTTTCTCCCCCAGACTGAATGCTGTTGTTGTTAAGTGTCATTGAGTAGGAGTCAACCCATAGTTGACCCTCTGGCGAGTTTTCAAAATAGAATGGGAGGAGATTGGCCATCCTTCTGAGGAGAAGCTGGGGGCTTTGAACCATGTACCTTCGGATTGCAGCTTCTTACTACTAAACTATCTTTAAAACTTTTTGTGAAAACAGGTTCCATAGACTTTTTTTCTATCCTTTTACATTTATACTAATGATTGATTGTAACATACAAATGACAAAAATCTCAAAAAATTAATATGGTGTCTTTCCCAATGTCTACCAAGTTCCTTTAAGTATAAAGCATGAAGTAAAACTTGCAATAATGTTCATATTTCTTTTTCTCTTTAAAATAATCTACTATTTTGAATTTGAGATTTTTCAGTAATTTGCATTTATCTCAAAAGTTGTTGTTAGGATCCATCAAGTCAACTATGAATCATAGTGACATTATGAACAACAGATCTGAACCTTATCCTTTCCGATATACTAAAGCTCCTTATTATCGTCACTGTGTCAATTAATCTTGTTGAGAGTCTTGCTCTTTTTCTCTCACTTTACATCTTCTCAGAACATAGATTTTTTTCCCCCAAGAACAGTTACATCCTGCCTTCATGTTCCAAATATATGAGAGAAACTTTCACAATACTTGCCTCTAAAAAGCACTCTGGTTACACTTTCTCCAAGGTAAAATTCTTTGTTTTATGGTAGTCCATATGATGGTCAGGTCTCTTCTCCAATATCTCAGTTCTAAGGTCTCAATTATTATCTCATCTTTATTCATTGTTAAACTTTCACAAGCATAGGAAGCAAATGAAAATACCATGGCTTGGATTAGATGCACTTTAGTCTTTTAACTGACATTGTCACTCTTTATTACTTTAGTAGAGAGGTCATTGAGAGAGTTTATCACTGCAACATGACTTTTGACACCTTGTTGGTTAGTTGGTTGTTTTAGGCTGCTGTTAACAAAGGTGTTGATGGCATGTCCAAGTAAGAAGAAATCACTGACAACTTTAATCTTCTTTCCATCTATCATGTTGTGGCCCATTTGTTTGGTGATGAGGGTTTTTGTTTTCTTAATATTGTAATATAATCAATATTGAGATCTGTAGTCTTTGCTATTATTCAGTGTGTATTAGCCCAGATGATAGTTCATTTCATTTGTTCATTGCTTAAGTAATATTTTTTAAATATCCATTTTAAAAATATTAGGTACATAAGTTAATGACTTATTGTTGCTGTTATGTGCCATTGAGTGTCCTGCGACTCATAATGACCCTACATATAACAGCTCTGAAGTCCCCCTGCCCTGACCCAGTCTCACTGACAATGACACACTTACTCCCATTGCCCTAGTTACTGTATCAATCAATGTCATCCAGGGTCTTCCTCTCTTGTACTGAGAATGGTGTCCTTCTCCAATGACTGGTCCCTTTTGGCCACATGCTGAAAGAATGTGAGACAGAACTTCAAAATCCTCTAAGGAGAAACTTGGTTTTACCCTCTAAAAGGCAGACTTACTTATTTTCTTTGCCATCCTTGATATGTTCAAGACTCTTCTCCAGCACCACAGCTTAAAGTCATCAATTTTTCTGTCATTCTTAGTCATTATCCAGCTCTCTAATGCATAGCAGAGCAATTGGGAAGACCATATCATGGCTCAGGTGCACCTTCATATCCAGACTGACATGGCTTTAATAAGTCAAAGATTTATTAAAGAAAAATTGAGTATTAAGATGTTTCTGAACTTAAACATTGAATTTTCAATAATTCCTTAAGCATCTGAAAGTTGTACAATGAATAAATAAAGCAAAAGAAGAACTGGTGTCTTTACACTGTAGTGTTGACAGAATATTGATTTTACAATTGATTTACAAAAGAATAAACAATATATCTAGAAGAAAGTACAAAGAGAGTGTGCCTTAGAGGCAAGGATGGTGAAACTTTGCTTTGTTTAACTTGGTGATATTTTTAGGTGAAATAAGTCATTGGAAAGACACATCATCTGTGAAATGCAGAGAAATCAGTGAAAGAGAGAAAAACCCTTCAACAAGATGGATTGACACAGTGAATCACAATGCTCTTGTACATGAAAGGCTGTGTGAGAATTGTTGTTGTTGTCATGTGCCGTCGAGTCGCTTGCGACTCATAGTGACTCTATGTACAACAGCCCTAAACTCTGCTCTGTCCTGTGCCAATCACCATGGGTAACCATTATCACAATTGACACACTCATATAGATTATTTTTTTATTATTTTTGGATTATAATTGACTCATGGGTGACAGTTAAATGAGTTTTTAGTGACTGTAAGTCTCGACTGTCCATCTTTCTTCCATGGAGTAGCTATTGGATTTGAATCTTTGGTTTGCAATGCAGCTCCTTATCCAGTCAGCCACTAGAGCTCCCTTATATGATTAGAGCAGGCCAAATAAAAATTTTATATATGTGTAAGATATAAATTAAGCTATCAATATTTACATGTCAACTATCTACATGTAGTTTATCTCTGAAAAATAACAATTAGGGAAACACTTGAAATTTGGAAAAAGTAAGTCAAGTAGGAAAAGTAAGTGTAATTCTGTTTTTCTGCTTAAAATAAGGTAAAATAAAGAATGAGTACATAATCTGTGCCTGGCAGAATTTATAAACCTCCCTTACTCAAATTAACGGAAGTTTGTGTGATTCCAAATGAAATACATATTTTTTGAGAAGAGATGGCTGTTTTTATCACCACACAACAAGATAACTTTTAACTGTCAACTGCTGTACATTTTAGGTTAATTTGGATTATATATAATCCTTAATGAATGTGCAGAGACTGAAAGAACACCGTAATTACTTTCCCTAATTATCTATTTTAATTATGTTCCAGCTAAGTACCAAAAGGAAGCAATCTAGGAGATAAGCACTTAAAAAAAAGCCAGCTAAAATCAAAGTTTTCCTCTATATTAAATTTTTCAAAAATGGCATAAGAAATTGTCACAGTTTTATTAATCCACCTTCCTTCTCAAAAAAGTGAAATTTGATAAAGTTGTTGTTTTGTAACAACAAGTCGGAAACAATTCATAGCTGACCCTCAATATAGTAGTAACTAAAAAATAATTATGAATATTGAATTATAGTAACTTAAATATAGAGTGATACTGTCCTGCAGTTTTCAAAAACACTAATTCTTTATCAATAATAGGACAAAATATATCCTTTTGGTACAATATATAAGCCTATTCATCTTAGATATGAATTTTTAATCTACCACATATTTTTTTTAATCTACCACATATTTGAATTATCTTATCAAATTGATTACAATAGTTAGATCTTCTATCATAATTAACATTTAGTTAATTATAAAGAAAATTTTTAAATATATCGATTTACTAAATTTAAATATGTAAAATACTTATTTTCTATAGGTACACAAATACTGTTAAATATTTTAAGTAGTTAAATATAAGTTGAAAAAAGGTTAAATATTTTAAGTATGTGTTGAAAACAAGATTAAATGTGTTAATTTTGTTGGGATGTGTATGCTCTGGAGCGTAAAGTCATGCTTAGTATTACCTATTGCTTTAATGTCTAGTGAAGTCAGAATTGTCTGTAAGGACCTAATTGTAATTGCCCTTAGCCATTGTTTTCCAATTGATCTTTTAGCCAAGAAGTCTTCCTTATCAAGAAACCAGTTCCTACAGAGATTCTCAGTTTGCAGTTTTGTTGTAGCACCTACTATTATAAAAACAAGCAAAGCTAACCCTACTGCAAATATCATGACACAGCACAGACTCTGGTTTTTAAGAATTGGTTTTCCATTCTGTCTGGTTTTCCATCTATTCTGAAACATAAGATCTGTGTGAACATTCATTTGACAGGGTACTGCCCCCTCAGGTCTACTAGTATGTGTGACTTTTAAGAGAGGAAGAGTCACAACAAGATGGATCATCCAAGTGACTGTAACAATGGGCTCAAGTATGTTGGTGATAAAGATAATACAGGATAAGTAAGGTTCAGATGGATTGTTCATAGGGTTACTATAAGTTGTAGAAAAGTTGATGACACATAATAGCAATAAAAACAGACATATGTATATATTCTTCTCCCTCAGAACAGTTGGTGGCCTTGAACCACATGCCTTAGAGGTTGCAGTGCAGCTTCTTGCCACTAGGCCACTAGAGCTTCCTGTTCTGAGAAGTGTGTGTGTGCCTGTGGGTGTGTGTGTGTGTTTCTGTGTGTATGCCATCAAGTTGTCTGCAAGTCAGAGCTAACTTATAAATAATAGCTCTGAACCATGCCCTATCCTCAGCCAGTTTTACTATTTCTGACACACCATTATCCCAGTAATTGTGTCAGTCCAACTCATCTGGGGCCTTCCTCTCATTTGCTATCCCTCCAACCACCCAACCATGATGTCCTACTCGAAGAAACAGTCCTTTCTTACTTTGTGTCCAAAGTATGTGAAACTGAGCTTCAAAATCCATGCCTCCAACAAACAGCCTGTTTTCATTGTCTTCAAGACAGACTGTTTGTTATCTTGGCAATCCACAGTGTGTTTAAAACTCTTCTTCAGCACTACAACTCAAAGACCTTCATTCTTCTTTTACAATTCTTAGTCAAGTGAAGAATATCACCACTCAATGAACAAAATCAATAATATCACACACAAGCAAAATTCTATGGAAGATTATAAAAAATTACTAAAATAGTATATTAATAGAGAACTATCAGAAATATAAGCCAGTTTTAGAATAGACTGTGGCTCTAGAGACATAATTGCCAATATTAGATGGATCTTGGCTTAAAGCAAAGATAATCGGAGGAACGTGTTTCATTGACTATGAAAAGCCATTTGACTGTGTGGATAACAATTTTTTTTTTAGAGTTGTACATTTTAGTACATTTTTTGTTAAATATTTTCCTAGGCCCTATAGCCCTGGTCTGTCCACTTGCCATACAGAAGTAACTTGTGATTGCTGTGAAGCGGATCACTGTGACACTAAGGAGTCAAATGTGATAATGGTTACCAATGGTGGACAGAGTTTGGTGGAGCTCCCAGATTCAAACAAGCTTGGAAGCAGGAGTGGCATCCACTTCCAAAATAGCTTGTCTCTGGAAACCCTATGAATCTGAAGAAAGGATGAAAGACACACAAGTGTTTAGGTGTTTGATTCATAGGGTCGCTATGAGTTGCCTACAACTCGAGAGCCACTTAACAACAGCAACAACAAGAAACAAAATTTTAGTATAGGCAAATACAGGTTTACCATATAATCCAGCAATTGTGCTTTAGGGTGTTTACACAAATGATTGGAAAATATTTTCTTTTTTATTTTTAATGGGTTTATTTTTAAAAATTATTTTCATGTAATGCTTCATGTACATTGTGTTCTTTTACATTGTGTTTTATATAATTTTATATAATTTTTTTCATTGCATTTCATACATTCATATGCATTGTGTTTTACCTAATCGCTGTTGATCTCTGTCTGTTATTACTCATTTCAATGGATCTTTTCAAGTCCCCTTTGAATTTTTCCCGTTCTGTCACATACCCCTCATCCACCAAATAAACTGCTCTCCTAATGATTTCTGCCATTCCGCGTTTCCTGCTCCCTGCACTGCTTCTCCTTCTACTTTTGAATATTTATACATATTTTATTAGTTTTCTTCCTGTTTCAACAATAAGGTCTTATAAAGTATTAATCCTTATGAGATGGAAGGCAGTTCATTCAGCATAATACTCTATGAACTCTCCCATTTTATATAGTCTTTTACAAAGTTATTATTCCTTGATGATGCATAAAATTTCATTGTGTAAATGTAGCACAATTTCTCCATCCATTGATTTTTGATGGGCATTTAAACTGTTTCATTACTCTTTTTTTAAAATTTTTTAAAATTTTCATTGAGATTTTAGCAAAGTTTATAAAGAACTTGCATTTGTATTGATTAGTTGTTGCACATTTTCCTCCCTACTACTCCGTTTGTTTTTCTCTTAGAAAAAAAAAAATTTTTCATTTTTGCACAATTTCATCCCCACCCTGCCACAAGTTCACTTTGCTATGCAGGTCTTATTCTGGGCTGTTGTCATGCAAATAATACCTAGTCATATTTTCCTTTTAAACAGTTCTTTCCGTCATCTGTTTCAATGCAGTGTATATTATTTATCACCTCTTTTCTTACTTTCCTTCCAACCCGCATGTATGTCTAGTTTTATCACGTTCACATTATGTAATATTTGTCTTTTTGTGACTGAGGTATTTCTTTCAGCATATTGTCCTTCATGGTCACTGACGCCTTTGAGTTGTGGTGCTGGAGAAGAGTATTGAATGTACCATGGACTGCCAAGGAAACAAACAGATTCATCCTAGAGAGGGTTAAACCAGGCTGCTCCTTGGAGGCAAGGATTCTGGGGCTTTGCCTGACATACTTTGGACATGTTGTAAGGAGAGACAGGTCTTTGGAGAGGGACATCATGCTGGGTAGAGTAGAGGGACAGCACAGGAGGGGAAGACCCTCTATGAGGTGGATTGATTCAGTGACTGGGGTAATTGGGATGGGTGTGTTGGAGGCAATGTGGTTGGCACTGGATAGAGCACAGTTTAGGGCTGTTGTACATAGGGTCGTTCTGAGTCGCAGACCACTCGACGGCACATAACAACAACAACAACATGAGTACCTTCTTTTTTAGTGCTGCATAATATTTCACTGGGAGCAGACCAAATTTTGGCTAGCCATATGAAGAACAGAAATCCCAGAACATCTGAGAGTGTTTATGTGAAGCCTATATTTGAACCAGGAAGCACTCGTCAGATCACAGCCAGGAAACACAACATGGTTCAAAATCAAGAAAGAAGTGTGTCAGTCATGTGTCCTGCTTTAATATCTTTTAATCCATATGTAGAACAGATTATTTGGGAGGTTGAAAAGAATGTAGCATCAGGATTTGTAGGAAGACTCATCAACAACTTGTGTAATGCAATGATGTAATTATGTTTGCTGAAACTGAAGAGGACGTAAGTTGACCTTGTTGCAGAAGGTCAAGGACTGTAATCTTCAATATGGATTGAAGCTTAACATCTAGACAAAAAAGAGTCTCAGTATTGGGTCAATTGGCAACACTATGACAGATGAAGAAGAGTTTGAAATTGTTTAACTCTTTCGACCTGCTCAGCTCCACAATCAATGTTCTTGGCACCAGCACTAAAAAAATCAAATGATTAATCATGCTGGTGAAGTCTTCTGTCAGGGACCTCTCCAATATTTTAAAGAGAAATTATGTCAGTTTAGAGACTAAGGTGTACTTGATTCTGGTAATAGTCTTTGCAGTTATACATCAGAAAGCTGGGCAATATAAATACACACTATGTATATGTATATGTATATGT
>NW_006400003.1:3604806-3615312 GCF_000299155.1 Elephantulus edwardii
ACACACCTTCCCCAATTATTCCAGTCACTGAATCAACCCACCTCATAGAGTGTCTGATTGAATTTTGCACAATGATTTATTAATTTCAAATCCATTTTATAAGAAACAAAAGCAGGTTATATACATGGATTTCACCTGATGGTATGCATAGGGATCAGATTGATTACATCTGTGGAAAGAACTGCTGGAGAAGCTCAGTATCAGCTGTGAAAAGTAGGTCACCAACTACTCATATGCAAGCTCAAGCTGAGGCTAAGGAAAATGAAATCAAATCCACAGGAATGAAAATATAAACTTGAGTCTATCCCACTTGAATTTCAAAGCCATCTCAGAAACAGGTTTGAGGCCTTGAACACCAAAGAGCAAAGACCAGATGAGTTACGGGAGAATATCAGGAATATCATCCAGGAAGAGTACAAAAGGTTATTACAAAGAGAGAAGAGGAAGAAAAGACCAAACCAGATGTCAGAAGAGACTCTGAAAATTGCACTGGAGTGCCAAGAAGCCAAAGCTGAGGGAAGAAATAAGATAAGATATTAAAGAGCTGAACAGAAGATTCAAAAAGTAGCATGGGAAGACAAGGGAAGATATTACAAGGAACTGTGCAAGAAGCTGGAGTTAGAAAATGAAAAGGGCAGAAACTGTTCAGCAATTCAAACAAATTCAAACCTCAAGTTGAATACTTAAGGGTGCTTTGGGCAAAATATGAAATAATCCAGGAAGAATTAAAAGAAGATGGAAAGAGTATACAGAGTCACTGTACTAAAAGGAATTGGCAGACACAGAAGAATTACATGAAACACATATGAACAAAAGCCTATGATGATGAAGGAAGAAATTCAGGCTGCTTTGAAAGAATTGGCAAAAAATAAGGCCCCAGTAATTGGTGGTATACCAATTGACATATTTCAACTAACAGATACTGCCCTAGATGTATGTGGTCACCAAGTTGTGTCAAGAAATCCGGAGGACAACTACTTGGCCAACTGACTGGAAGAGATCTATATTTGTTTCCATTCCAAAGAAATGTGACCGAATAGAGTGTGGAAGTCATCAAACAATATTATTAATATCACATATAAGCAAGGTTCTGTTGAAAATTATCCAAAAACGACTGGTACTAGGGATGCTGTAGCTAATGTTAGATGGATCTTGGCTGAAAACAGGGAGTACCAGAGGAACGTCTAACTGTGTTTCATTGATTATTCAGAGGCGTTTGTGCGGATCACAACAAACTGTTTTTTTTTCCAAAGAAAACTACAGAACATTTCTGCAAGGCACAATAGAAGACCTAAGTAAATGGAAAAATGTTCCTGGTTCATGGACATCTAGGTAGAGTCAATGGTATGAATATGACAATTCTATCAAAAGCAATGTTCAATGCAATTCAAGAAGTTCAAAAGAGATATTGTCACATTTATTTGGAGAGGAAAGAAATCCTGAATACAGGAAATGCTGCTGAATAACAAAAATGAATTGGGAGGCAAAGTACTCCCTGACCTCAAAACTTACTACACAGTTGTAGTAACTAAAACTTCATGTTGTTGTTGTTATGTGCCGTCGAGTCGTTTGCGACTCATAGCGACCCTATGCACAACAGCCCTAAACCCTGCTCTATCTGCACCAACCACACTGCCTCTGACACACCCATCCCGATTACCCCAGTCACAGAATCAATCCATCTTATAGAGAGTCTTCCCCTCCTGTGCTGTCCCTCCACCCTCCCAAGCATGATGTTCCTCTCCAAGGACCCGTCCCTCCTGGCAACATGTCCAAAGTATGTTAGACGAAGCCCCAGAATCCTTGCCTCCAAGGAGTAGCTTGGTTTAATCCTCATAGTACTGGTAAAATGACAGGCACACACAAGTGAAACAGAACTGAGGATCCAGAAATGGTTAACTGATCTTCTCAGAGAAATAACACCAATCAAATGTAAAAATGATAATCTCTTCAACAAAAAGTATTGACAAACTGAGACTGCTAGTTGAAGAAAGCTTAAATAGGATCCATATCTCACAGCATACACAAAAATCAACTCGACATGGATCAGAGGGCTAGGAGTAAAGCCCCAAACCATAAAACTCATAAGAGACAAACTGGGTCCAAGCTTAGAAGGCATAGTCTGCAGTATAAAAGGACTGACTGACAAAACCAGCCAGAACCGCACAATCTGAAGAAGATAAAATTAATGAATGAGACCTTCTAAAGATTAAACCTCTGTGCTCATAAAAAAACAAAACAAAACAAAAACAACCTTTTCCCAATATAATGAAGAGAAATCTTACTGACTGGGAACAATTGACAATACCAGCTCAGACAAGAGTCTCATAACAAAAGTATATAAAATCCTCCTGGGCCTCTTGAATAAAAATGCGATTACCCAATTACAAAACCAGCAAAGGACTTTTCACAGAGGAAGACATTTGGAGGTCACATTACACACACATACAGAAATCATAAAATCACTGGCAATAAGAGGCATGCAAATCAAAATCACAATGAGATGCCATATTACCCCAGTAACAGTAAAAGATTTTAATATGGCAGCAAGCAATATCTGTTGGTGAGGATGTGGAGTGGTGGGAACTTGATGCATTGTTGATTGGAGTGTAAGAGGGTACTACTACTTTGTGAGAGAATTTGGCGATTCCTTAAAAAGTTGAACATAGAAACTCCACATGAACAAACTATCCCATTATGATGAATATACTACAAAGAAGTTAGAAATGACAGAATTGGAGATCTGTACACCAATGTTCATAATCATATCATTCACCAATGCAAGAACGTAGAAACAGCCCAAATATCCAACTATAGCTGAATGGATTAAGAAATCATGGTATATTCACATAATAGAATACTATGCAGCAATCAGTAGCAATGATTTTGGAAATACTACATAACTTAGGAGCGACTGGAGAAAATTTTGTTGAGAGAACTAACTCGGTCTCCTAAGGATAAATGCTGCATAAGACTATTATTATAAAAATAGAAGGATAACTAGTAAAAAATACATAAGAATATAAAGGGGAAAGGAGTCAGAGAAGAGGGGTGAGGATGAGTAAGGGCAAATCAGAGGGTGTCAGTTTGGTGTATGGAGGAAGGAAGTGAAGGAAATGGGAAGAATCCAGCAGAGACCTGACAAGATCGGGTAAAGAAGGGCAAGGTGCAATGGTGATTAATTTTATAAAACATAATGCGTGTAAATGATTGTATGAAACACAATATGAATGAAAAATAGTGTGAAACAGTATATATGAACATTGTAAACAAACCAATATAAAATTACAAAATGTAAAAAAACCCAACACTTTGAAATTTAGCACAGTACAAATGTCACTGAGCATAGTATTTTGAGATTTGTGATTTATCAATTTACTTCCTTTCCTCACTAATCCATCCCTACTTAATGTGAATGTTTTATTAATAGTTTTAGTTCTATTCATGCCAAAGTTATCATTTTTCTTCCTTTAAAAGTAAAAATAAATTCTTTTTTAAAAAAAATATAGGTGCATGAGCATGTGGGGTGGAATGTAGCTATTTGTAAAGTTTAAAGGTATTGCAATTTTTTTTCCCACTAGGAGAACAAACAGGTTAATCCTAGAGAAGGTGAGACCAGGCTGTTCATTGGAGACAAAAATTCGGAAGCTTCATCTGATATATTTTGGACATATTGCAAGGAGGTATCAATCCTTGGAGACGGACATCATGCTTGGGAGGGTGAAGAGACAGTATAAGAGAGGAAGACCCTTGATAAGGTGGATTGATTCAGTCACTCGGGTAATGGAGGCAGATGTATCAGAGACAATAGGATTGGCACATGATACAGGAGGGTTTAGGGCTATTGTATATAGGGTCACTATGAGTCACAGACAACTCGATAGCACATAACAATAACAACAATGGCATTGCAAAATATAATTGGACCTAAAAGCATTGTCAAACAGAGATAGGAAACACTGCATATTTCAAAATCAGGAAAGGAAAGTCTCAGAAATGCATCCTGTGTCCTTACCTTAAAAATCTAAATGAAGAACAGATCATTCGGGATCTGACTGGTACAGGAGGAGATTGTCCTTCCTTATCCCGGCAGAGCATCTGGTGGATTTGAACCGTGCGCCTCTGGGATTGCAGTGCAGTTTCTTGCCGATAGGCCACCAGAGCTCCCCAGGAGGCTCTTTTTTATGAAGAGGAATGTGACATCAGAATTGGACGATGACTAAGCAAACCCTTGCTTGCTGAAACTGAAGCATCTGCTGCAGAAGGTTAAGGACTGCAGCTTTAAATACGAACTGAAGCTCAGCATCAAGAAAACAAAGATTTCATCACTGGGCCAATTTGCAACACCATGATAGATGGAGAAAAAAATGAGATTATTAATGATTTCATCTTGCTCAGGTCCAAAATAAATACTCTTGACACCAGTAATCATGAAATCAAAAGATGAACTGGACTAGAAAAGCCTTGAAGTAGGAGTGGTATCCACTTCCGAAATGGCTTGTCTCCAGAAATCCTATGTATAAACAATGCTCAGGCCTTTCGTTCATAGGGTTGCTATGAGTCTGCCTTTTGTTCATAGGGTCGCTATGAGTTGTCTACGACTCTACGGCACATAACAACAATAACAACGATGACACAGAGAGAGCTACGTTGGCCTAGTGGACAGAATGTTATGCTACAAAGCCGAAGGTGAGTGATTTTAATCTGCAGCCCTCAGGCCAGGTTCAAATGGTTTTCTTGTCAAACATTCTTCTAGGTGGTATAGCACTGGTGTGTGCATTGATGTACAGAGGTAACTCGTGGTTGCTGTGATGCTGAACACTGTGACACTGATGTGCCAAATGTGATAATGTTTACTCATGGAGGACAGTGTTTGCTGGAGCTTTCCAACTAAAACAAGCCTGGAAGCAGAAGTGGCATCCACTTCTGAAATGGCTTGCCTCAGGAAACTATGTCTGAACAGTGTTCAGGCCTTTCGTTCACAGGATCGCTATGAGTCGTCTATGACTCGACGACACCTAACAACAACAAAAACAACAACATATACACACATGTTATATTTGTATATAGGCACACACACATACATATATTTACACACACATATATATATCCATATATCATCTATATATCTACATGAAGTGCTTGCTGCAGAAGGTCAAAGACCACAGCCTACAATATGGATGAAGCTCAACATCAAGAAAACAAAGATTCTCATCACTGGGCCATTTGGCAGCATTATGATATATGGTGAAGACACTGAGATTGTTAACATCTGTGGTTTACTGGCTCCACAATCTGCACTCTTGGTATCAGCAGCCAGGAAATTAGAAGACGAATTGCATTGGAGAAGCCAGAGACCTCTCCAAAGTACTAAAGAGCAATGATATCAGTCTGGAGACTAAGGTGCCCCTGATCCAGGCAACAGTATTTACAATTTCTTGTTATGCAACAGAAAGCTGGACAATGGCTAGGGATGACAGAAGAATGATGCCTTTGAGTTGTGGTGCTGGAGAAGAGTGTTGGATATACCATGGATTGCCAGGAGAATAAACAGGTTTGTCCTAGAGAGTGCGAGACCAGGCAGCTTCTTGGAGGCAAAGATTCTGAAGCTTCATCTGACATACTTTGAACATTTTACAAAAAGGACCCGTCCTTGGAGAGGGACATCTTCATTGGGGGGTTGGAGGGACAGCACAGAGAGGAAGATCCTTGATGAGATAGATTGATTCATTCACTGGGGCAATGGGAGTAGGTGTGTCGGAGACAACAAGATTGGCACAAGGTAATGCAGGATTTAGCCAATTGTACATAGGGTCACTGTTAGTCAAAGCTGACTCAATGGCATATAACAACAACAATAACAACATTTGTATATAACTTTTTTGCATATGTTTACATTTTAATATATGTTTTATGTATATTATTTATATTTTGTATTTTTTATTACTATACATATATTTACTTTTTAGTTATTTTAGTGATATAATACATCGGGATGGTGTAATCGGGATGGGTGTGTCAGAGGCAGTGCGACTGGCACAGGATAGAGGAGGGTTTAGGGCTGTTGGACATAGGGTCGCTATGAGTCGTAAGCGACTCGATGGCACATAACAACAACAACAACAATACATCACAGTATACACATCTTATAGATGTGCAACTTTTAAATAAGTGCCATTTTTATAATTAGAAACAATATAGTGCAGAGATAGACACATATCAATTTTTTATTCCTGTTGTGGATTTGAATGACCTAAACTTATACAAATGTACACTTTAATGTATTACCTTTTTAACATATTTATCAATGACATAAACAATAATGGCTTTCATAATATTCAAATCTAAATTCATTGAGGGAGGGAATCCTCAAATTCAGTATATGCCAATCTGCCACTTTGTGTTCCTGGATAATTTTATGGGGAAAATTATTCAACTGATACTGCATATTCTACTCCAGGTTGTTACATAAGAGAGAAACAACATTTGTGCAAGTTAATCATTATATCATTCTCTCTTATTAAATTATAACTTAATGATAGTGTCTCAGATTTACCTATGTTTTATCATATATAAGTTTATAAGTTAATAAATTCTGAGTGCATTTATAACAAAATCTTCATAACATAGTTTGTACATTTTGTTTCTTAATTTTAGCATCTAGGTACAAGAGATTAAATATTTTGTTAAGCTACTATTCCATTAAAAACTAAAAGTTTGCCCTCTAACCAAAATTCTTTAATTTTGGAGCTTTTCCCCCTCCACTGAAATAACATTTTATTTTCATTCTTCCAGTAATATGTTTACGAAATCATTATGAACTTTGCAGATAGAGTCAAGAGAATTTGAAGACAAATTGACCTTAGAAAATGCAAAGGATCATGGAGCAGCATGAATTTTGTGCCAATTTTATATACAAAGCTGTTTGCAACCAAAACTTGCTCCTGATAATTAAATGAGGGGGAAAAGATTAAAGAAACTTAAAGAGTGACATTTTATCTCTGTTATTTTCTAAGTTGAATTCTTGTTTTAGTTGCAAGGATAATTATTACAAAAAGTAGAAATAAAAGTAGTCTGTGCTCTTCAGAGACCTCGTTAGGAAGGTCACTATTATGGATATTTTCTCTGAAAACAAATTTGAGAACAATGTATTAGTGTACTGAGACTGGAAAAGAAACATTTCAGGATATTAGCAAACAATTTTTTGTGTGTGGTCATTCATAAAAGTGAATACTGTATCTTTTTTTTTACTCTCAGAAAATAATTCGTATGTAAAAACAAAGCTTTAAGAATCACTCTTGGTATAGTATCACTGTTGTTGAATAGGAATAGACCCCACAGCACAGCTACCTCTCCAGTGGTTTTCAAGGAATGAAAGCATTGGATTTCAGAGAATCTTAAACTTCTGATTTCACAGGCTGAAATCAAATAGGAGATTGTCCATCTTGCTCCGACATACTCATTGATAAATTTAAACACACTGAGAAACGTAGATTTTGTGTTAGTAGCATAACTTCTCACGTTACAAAAAATGTTTGTTTGCTAACCAGATACCTACAATTTCAGTATGCCAAACTCTCTGCAGGAAAAAGGGAAGCAATCTGCCTTGGTAAATCAGCTCAGCCTTGGAACCCTATTGTAGCAGTTCTACTTTGTCTTTCAAGGTTGTTATAATCAGAATTGACTTGAAGTCAATGGTAATGAGTTTGGAATAAAGAGTGAGCATGCAAAAACTGAACAGAGAAAGTGCAAGTGCAATATATATATAAATATATAGTGTATTTTTATAACAGAGAATGCTTGCTTTTAAAAGAGTATTGAATAGTTGAATAATTATCTATTCATTTCAAGGATTGTTAATGTCTTTAATGTTTTCAAAACAATGATAATGCTTTCTAAGGACGTTTTCTTTGTTTATTATTTGATATTAAACACAAAATAAAAATAATATCTAATAAATCTGCTAAGAATACAAGGAAATTTTAAGGTTTGCAGAGAAACAAATTGAAGGAATATATTCCACATATGCTGCAGTTTGAAGTCTTCACAATGAATTTCATATGACCTTCAACTTTGATCTAAACAATTTCAATTGACAGATGGCATAAGATCTTGTAGGCTAAATAACATGTCTTTCCCATTACTAAGCAATATATTCACTTACACATTTTTTAGGGAAGAAATATTTCCATTTACACACTAGTTCCCATTTAGGAGAGTTGGATAAAAAGAAAACATATGTCTAAAAGACCAAAAATTGACGATTTTACATGGTAGAATAAGGAGATTATTTGAAACTAAATAAAGAAAAGCAGTCCAGGTATAGAGTGCTAAAAGAAAGGTATAAAACTAGCTCTTAAAAATGCTCTGCCTCTTAATCTTGTCAAACCATTTCTAACTTGCTTTGATCCTTATCTTCAGTTTCTTCCTATGTACAAGAAAATAATTGAACCTTACTTACCAGGTTTTAAAACAAGAAAATAAACCAAGCTGTGGAACTTGTATTTTAAGTTTAAAAGAAGAGAGAGATTGAGAGAGAGAGAGGGGATCTTAGATGGTGCAAGTGGTGAATGAACATGATTTATCACTAATTGAAAGTTCAGTAGTTTGAACTTACCCAGTTAGACCTTGAATTAAAAGTCAACTAGGGTGCTCACTTCGGCAGCACATATACTAAAATTGGAACGATACAGAGAAGATCAGCAAGAAGTGTTCCATAAAAAAAACCAAGAAAAAAAAAAGTCAACTAGGAGTTGGAATTGAATTGATATCAGTTGATTTGTAAATATTTAATTTATTTAGGCATGGAAATTAGCAATCAGTTTGACAGAAAATAATTTTAGAAGTCCTTAAATAAGAGTAAAAATTAAATCAACAAAAAATTGTAAGAACAGAGGTTAACTTAAATTTGGTTTTGAGATATTGTGATAGAAAATGTTCACAAAACAGAGATAAAACATCAGTCTAATAGAATGTTATAAAACTACCAACAGTGGAACTTAACTCTGTCAAATATGTGGTGTTTATAAAGGATAGGAAAATATGCATAATATGGTAAAATTAATAAATTAGAGTATATTTTAGAAATTTCATCATTCAAATAGAAATTATTGACCAAATACTGTTGTAGTTACTCTATTCCATTGAATCACCCATGACTCATAGTGATCCTACATATAATAGTCATGAACCCTGCCATATCCTGAGCCAATCTCACTGACTCTGACACACCTATCTTCAGTATGCCAGTTACTGGGAAAATCCATTCCATTCGAGGTCTTCCTCTCCTGGCTGTCTCTCCATCATTCCAAGAGTGACATCCTTCTCTAAGGACTGGTCCCTCCTGGACAAGGGCTCAAAGTATATGAGATAGAGCTTCACAAATCTTTTTTTTAGCATTATTATTCTGATAATATTTAGTTATTGGAATGCAAAAGTAGGGAATAGGAAAGAAGAATCAGGCGGAAAATATAGACTTGGTGACAGAAATGAGGCTGAAGACAGAATGGTAGAATTTTTTATAGTCAAAGATTTATTAATTGAAAATACCTTTTATAAGAAAGTAAATGACAGATTATACACATGTATTTCAGTTGATGATATGCATTGGAATAAAATTGATTATATTTGTGGAAAGAATCCTTAGAGAAGCACAATATCAGGTGTGAAAAATAGACCAGGTACTGATTATGGAGCAGACCATCAACTACTCATATGCAAGTTCAAATCAAAGCTGAAGAAGGCTAAATCAAATCCACAGGAACCAAAATTTGACCTGAGTCTATCCCACTTGAGTTTTAAAACCGCCTCAAGAACAGGTTTGAGGTATTGAACACTAAAGAATGAAGACCAAATGAACTGTGGGAGGATATCAAGAATACCAAGAATTCATGAGGGAAAAATGAAAAAGGTTATGACAAAGATAAAGGAGGAAGAAAAGACCAAGACGAATGTCAGAAGATACTCCGAGTATTGAACTAGAATTCTGAGAAGCCAAAGCAAAGGGAAGAAATCAAAAAGTTCAGGAGCTGAACAGAAAATTTCAAAGGGTAGCTTGGAGTCACAGCAAAGCATTGCAATGAAATACGCAAAGTGCTAGAGTCAGAACCAAAAGCGCCAAACTCAGCATTTCTTAAGCTGAAGAAATTGAAGAACAACTTCAAGCTTCAAGTTGCAATACTCAAGGATGCTATGGGCAGAATTTTGAATAATCTTGGAAGCATTAAAAAGAAGATGGAAGGAGGACACAGAGTCACTTAAAAAAAAAAAAAAACCCAAAAAATTTGCTTACACAGAAGAATTTTTTTTCCAAATGAGTATCTCATTAGATACCTTTGTAGGTTATAAAACAAACAACCAAAAATAATTATTAGTTCATTCAGCATATTATTAATATTAATATTATGTATTCATACTTCTAAATCATCTTAAAGACATTATGAATTATTCATTCAAAAAGTAAACTGGATTTTAAAAGCAGAGTTCCTATTTTGGAGTCCCATTCTC
>NW_006400003.1:3615412-3642074 GCF_000299155.1 Elephantulus edwardii
TTAAAAAAGTGCATGGCCCAATAGACCAGCTCTCTCATCCAGTCCCCAGTTAATGGATTATGTTCACTACATAAGATTCAAGCTGTCTAAAATAAAATACAAAAAAAAAAATAAGCAGCTTACTCCACCTTGACAGTAGCCCAAGTCACAATGACCCTATACACTACAAAATGAAAGTCTGCTTTATCCTGAACCATTCTTATTATCTTTACTTAAACACATATTGCAATTACTGTGCTGATCCATCCCATTAAGTGCTTTTTTTTTTTTTTTCAATGAGTGGATACTTTACCAAGAATAATGTCAAATTCTTGAAGCTGGTCCCTAGAAGAATATCTCCAAAGAATGTGAGACTAAGTTTCTCCATTCTCACTTGTATGAGTAAGGGTACTTCACGCAAGACAAATTGATTTGTCCTTGCTTCAGTCCATAGGATATTCAATACTCTTTGTCAACATCACAATTCAAAGACATTCTTTTTCTTTAAGTTGTCTTTTATTCATTGTCTGGCTTTCCTTTGTCTTTAAACTGACTTTCTTGCTTTTTACCACTTTAATAAAAGTGTTTAGCAGTAGATTTGCCCAATGTAATAAATCTGTTGCTTTCTTAATTGATGCTACTATAGATGGGGAGTTCTGGTGATATATAGACATGAGGTTGTGCTGCCAAAACAAAGGCAAATATTTCAAATGTGCCTGCTCCTCTGTGGGAAAAATAAGGATATGTCCTCTCATCTCACAGAGTTTACAGCTTTAGAAATCCTGTTAGAGGGTCAACTATGAATCAGTTCCTACTCCATGGCACATAACAAGAAAAACAACACTTATCATGAGTGTTTACTGCTAATCCAAGTACAGTGAAATCCCAGACAACTTCAATCTTTTCTCTATCTCTCATGCCTATGGCATATTATCCCAGTGAGAATTTTTGTCTTCTTATTGTTGAGATGTAATCTAGCTAAAGGCTACAGTCTTTGAAGCCCTTCAGTAAAAAAATGTGTCTTCTTTACTTTCAGCAAACAAGGTTGTGCCATCTGCACAGCATAAGTTGCTTGTGAAACAAACTTAGTTTCCACCCAACAAATTCTACTTTACGGTGTCTTCATGTTTCAAAATTGAATTAATTGCATTCCATAATGTTTTTGTTACTGGAATGTATTGGAAGTTAATCAGTATGTCTTTCTTCTTTCTCTGGTACTTCTGGATGAGTTTGAATGGCCAGCCTTTGTTAATAGTCTAGTACTTAGCCATTTGAGCCTCCAAGAAAATCTATACATTTGATATTAACTAATACTGCTTATACTGATGTTGTGCTTATGTCGTGTTTCAGGTGCTGGGGTGAAATATGGGCCTCTCTTGTCCACTACTACAGCATGACAATAACTGCTGTACCCTACTTAGCACACTTTTTCGTTTATAAAGATATTTATTAGGGGTATATGAATAATTATGGAATTTATTTTTAAATTCCTGAGGCTCAATATCAAGAAGACAAAGATTCTCACCACTGGACCAATTGGTAGCATCAGGATGGATGGTGAAAAGATTGAGATTGCTCACAGCTTTAGTTTGCTTGGCTCCACAGTCAAACACTCTCAGCTCCAGCAGCTAGGAAATTAAAAGATGTACTGCTATGGGAAAGTCTGCTATTAGGGACCTTTCCAAAGTACTGAAGAACAGTGGTGTCTCTCTGGAGACTAAGGTGTGTCTGATACAGGCCATGGTCTTTGAAATCACTTATTATGCATCAGAGAGTTGGACAATGACCAAAGAGGACAGAAGGAGAATTGATGCCTTCGAGCTGTGGTGCTGGAGAAGAGTATTGAGGGCACCATGGATTGCTAAGAAAACAAACAGATTCATCCTGGAGAGGGTTAAACTGGGGTGTTTCTTGGAGGCAAGGATTCTTGAGCTTCATCTGACATATTTTGGACACGTTGTAAGGAGGGAGAGGTCCTTGGAGAGGGACATCATGCTTGGGAGGATGGAGGGACAGAGCAGGAGGGGAAGACCCGCTATGAGGTAGATTAATTCAGTGACTGGGGTGATTGGAATGGATGTGCCAGAGACAGTGCGATTGGCACAGGATAGAGCAGGGTTTAGAGCTGTTGTACATAGGGTCGCCTGACTTCCAAGTGACTCGATGGCACATAACAACAACAACATACAGATTCGGCTCATAATGACCCTATGAACAAAAGGCCTGAAGCCCCTCTACAACTATTGACATCAAATTTCATAGACTTTCAAAAGGCATCTTGTTTAGGAAAGGGATGCCACTCCTGTTTCCAATCCTGTCATAGTACGTTATTGTTGTTAAGTGCCATCCAGTCACCTGTGATGTATAATGATTCTATGTACAGCAGCTCTAAAACCTTTCTTGCCCTGAGCCAGTCTCACTAATTCTGACACACGAACCCCCATCACCGCAGTTACTGTATCAATTCATCTTATCCAGGGTCTCTCTCTCCTGTCTACCATTCTGAGGAAGATGTACTTCTCCAAGGACAGATCTCTCCTGGTCACATGCCCAAAGTAAGTGAAACAGAGCTTCAAAATCCTAGCCTCCAAGGAGAGACTTGATTTCACCCTCTCTAAGACAGGCCTATTTGTTTTATTGGCAGTCCATGGTATGTTCAAGATTCTTCTCCAGCATCACAACTCGAAAACATCTATTCTTCTTCTGTCATCCTTAGTCACTGCCAGGGACCTCTTTAGAGTATTGAGAAGCAACAATGTATATCTAGAGACTTAGGTGCACCTAATCCAGGTTATGGTCTTCACAATTACTTGCTATGGATCAGAAAGGTGGATAATGAGTAAGGATGACAGGAGAAGAACTGATGCCTTTGAGTTGTGGTTCTGAAAGAGCATTTTGAACTTTGCATGGACCAACAAGAAAACAAATAAGTCTTTCTTGGGGAGGGTGAAACCAAGTTTTTCCTTAGAGGCTAGGATTGTGAAGCTCTGTCTCACATACTTTGGACACATGGAGAAGAGGAACCGATCCTCAGAGAAGGACATCATACTTGGACAGGTTGAGGGACAGTGCAGGAGAAGAAGACTCCAGATGAGACTGATATAGTAAATAGGGCAATGGGGGGTAACTGTGTCTGAGTCTGACTGGCTCAGTACAGGACCTGCTTCAGAGCATTTGTACATAGAGTTACTGGCACAAAGCAATACCAACAATTCTGACAGTTTATCTTATTTACTTTAAATTAACAATAATCTTTAGAAAATTAACAGAAAAAATTCAAGGCTCTTGCAGATGTAATTTATGTTGCAAATTTATATTAAGACAACTAGCCTAGATTATCCAGGTGGGCCCAACTGTATCATTTGAGTATTTATAAACATAGAACTTTCCTCATAAAGGCAGGAGAAAGGTATTCTTTAAAAGAGAGAAGTATTTTGAAACATGAATGTGTCTATATTAAGCTATTAAGCAGTAAGAATAAACGTGGTTGTAGTCTGAGAACAAAGTCTGGCCTAGCTCAAAGTCAGGGAGGGAAAGAGAATCTTCATCTGCTAGCTACAAAAACTTAAATTAGGCCAATGATTTTAAAGGATTCTAAATGGATTAATCTCTAGAAATAAGCACAGTTCTGCTGATACTTAGAATTCCAACTTGTGAGACTGTCAGCACAACTAAAATGTGATATATCTGCAACAGAGTGTTGTTGATAGATGTCTTTAAGTCTGCTGTCACTCACATTTTCCCTGTGAACAACAAATCTGATGTTTGTCCTAGCCTGTACCATCATTACAATCTCTACCATGCTTTAGCCTATTGCCACAGTCATTGTGTCAATTCATCTCCGTAAGGATTATCTTCTGACCTTCTGACTTTCTCAGCATTATGTCTTTTTCCGCATGAGAACTAGCTCTTTCTAACAAGTGAAATGTGCAAAGTATGTGGATAGAAGTTTCACCATTCTTCCCTCTGAGGGATAGCATGATT
Source organism: Elephantulus edwardii (assembly GCF_000299155.1). Classification (NCBI taxonomy): domain Eukaryota; kingdom Metazoa; phylum Chordata; class Mammalia; order Macroscelidea; family Macroscelididae; genus Elephantulus; species Elephantulus edwardii. The sequence goes on from NW_006400003.1 coordinate 3,619,376, forward strand.
GTATTTCCTCCAAGACAAATTTGTTCGTTCCTTTAGCAAGTCAACACATATCCAGTAGTCTTTGCCAGAAGCACAATTCAAAAATCAATTCTTCATTGATCTGACTTATCCATTGTCTAACTACTTTTGGAATTATATAATGCAATTGAAAATACCATGGCTTGTGTCACATGTGCATTAGCCCTGAAACTGACATCTTGCTCTTCAACATTTTTAATCTGTTTTTTACAAGAGCGAGTAGTTAAGTCTAAATTTTGAAGCACTGGTGGTGTAAATAGAGTCTGAAAGTAGATCTTAACTACATTTTGAGTTTAAAAGGAGTGGGGACCCTGTATTCAATTTTAAAATGGCTTTTTCTCACAGCTGTTTTTCTCTCCAGTGCGTAACCTTTGTACTGGCATAACTGTATACCCTCAAGAAGAAAAAGAATGTCCCAGTGTTTTTCCAGAGGGATATTTATTTCGTGATCAAAACAGATGCAGGATGTGATAGTCAATTCCTGAAGGGTCTTGATTCACAACATTATCAAGAAATCATTTTTACCCTAGATTTCCAGGAAAAGATAGGTTTGAGAAAGCAGTTTTAATAACGTGTGAGGAAAGTATGCTCTGTGATCATCTTGTGATCATCCTAAAATAATCCAAAAAGTTTATGCTTAAAGTTATCGGCTTTTGCTCAATCATTAAATCCCACATACTTATTCACCAATCTCTGCTAGATACTGCTTTAAGATAACTTCTCCAATTCCCCTTTCAACCAATTAATTTCTGCTGTAACAATATAAGGATTCTTACTCCCTTATTCCTCTTTTGATTAAATGTTTGCACTTTCTAATTTTTCAGTACTTCTTGGTCCAGATTTTTCACTGACTTTCAATAAATTTCTCTGATGTTACTTTTATATAGTTTGCATTTTTACTTCAGAACATGAGATAGAATGTTTTTGGTATTTTTCATTTACCCACCTACTTCCCATAGGGAAATTATCATGGACCAGTGGTATAAGAAGTTGCACTGACAAACCAAAGGCAGGCACTTGAAATTCACGAACTGCTTGATAGCAAAAAGATGGACATTCTCCTCTTGTGCAATTCATAGCTCCTGAAAACCCACTATATGGTCAGCTCGAAGTTGGCTCAAATTCAATGACATATAAAAATAACATCTATTTGTTGATAGATGCTATTGATTCGGGTATGGCTTGTAGCAGCCCTATTAACAACAGGCTTGAACCCTGTCCTTTTCTGTGCCAACTGCCACCCTCACAATCTCTGACACACTCAAGCCTCTAGTTGCAGCCAATGTGCCATTTCACCTGGAGGAAAGCCTTCTTCTTCATTTCCCCTGCTCCACCTCACCTTGCAAAGCATGAAGTCTTTCTCCAATGAATTGCCTTTCCTTGTAACATGTTCATATTATCCGTGATGAAACTTCGCCATATTTGCCTCCAAAGAGTCTTCTAGCTGCACCTACTCTAAAACGTATTTATTCTTTTGGCAGTCCATGGGATATTCAACACTCTTCTCCAACACCACAGAAAAAAAAGACATCAATTATTCTTCTGTTATCCTTATTGAAGGTTCAGCTCCCAGAAAGATAGCAAGTGATTTAAAAGAACATTATCTGAATCATGGGTATCTTAGTCTTCAAATTGACATCATTGGTTTTCAGTATTTTGGAGAGGTCCCTTACTACATTCTTTACCATTGCAGTATGTCTCCTGATCTCCTGATTGCTGGTACCAAGTGTATTGATTGTTGATATAAGTAAAATGAAGTCATTGACAATTTCAATATTTTCTCCATTTTTCTGTTGTTTTCAATTGGTCCAACTGGGAGAAATCTTTTGTTTTCTTTCTTTTATTAAATTTTATACTGGTTTACTTACAAACTTTGTATACATTGTTTTTCATACCAAAGTTTTTTTGTTTTCTTGATGTTAAGATGCAATCCATATTGAATACTGCATTGTTTGATCTTCTGTAACAAGTGTTTCAAATATTCTTCACTTTCAGCCAGCAAGATGTGTCTGAATAATGTAGGTTGTTGATGAGTCTTCCTCTAATCCTGATGCCACATTCTTCTTCCTGGAGCTATTTCTTGATAATTTTCTCAGCATACAGATTGAATAGGTATTGTGAAAGATACAATTCTGGTGCACACCTTTCTTAATTTTAAACCATTTAGTGTTTCCTTGCTCTGTTCACACAATAGTACATTGGTTTAGGTATAGGTTTTTCAAGAACACAAGTAAGTAGTTTGGGCTTCCCATTCTTCTTAATGTTAGCCACAATTTGTTAGGATTCATAAATGTATTCAAATATTTTTGCATAGTCTATAAAATACAGAAAGACATTCTTCCAGTATTCTTTGCTTTCAGCCAGGATCTGTCTGACATTAACAACTGATATTCCTGGGTCCCCAGCCTCTTTTAAATCCAGCTTAAACTGTTGGTAGTTTTCCATATATGCATTAATTTTCATCAATATTTTGCTTTCTTGTGATATTAATGATGTTTGAAAATTTTCACGTTGTGTTGGATCATCTTTCCTGGAATTGGAATAAATATGAATTTCTTCTAGTCATTCAGCCAGGCAGCTGTCCTCCAAATTTCCTGGCATAGTCTAGTGAGCATGTCCAGGGCTGCAGTTGTAATTTGAAACATGTGAACTGTTATCCCACTGATGAATGGAACCTTATTTTATTATATCAAAGCCTTTATTGAATCTTGAACTTCTTCTTTCCTTACCTTTGGCTTTGGATCATTTGATACCCCTGAAATATTTCAATGTCAGTGATTTCCTTTTGGTTTAGTGACTCTGTCTTCTCTCTATGTTCCTTTGATGCTTCCTGGATCATTCAACATTTTGCCCGTCATATCTCTAAGTATTGCAACTCAATGCTTGAATTTGTTTTTCAGGTTTTTATTTAACTTGATATATGGTGAGCAAGTTCTATTTTTATTTTCCAATTCTAAGTCTTTGCATATTCCATCATAATTCTCAAGCTGCCTTTTGAAATCTTCTGCTCAGCACTTTTAATTCAATAGCTCTTCTTTGGTTTTGGCTTCTGGAGGTGCTAGTGCAATTTTTAAAGTCTCTTCTCACATCCATTTTTTTTCTTTTTCCTCTGTCTTTGATATGACCTTTTGCTGTCTTCAATAATGATATACCTAATCATCCCACAATTCATCTGGTCTTCTGTCATTGGTTTTCAATGTTTCAAACCTATTTTTTTAATATTAGTTTATTTATAACATTTGAATACATTATTTTTCAGACAAGATTCTTCCAATTTCCCTCATCTCCCCACCTATCAAATCATGCAGCACTATGATTAACCCCTCTGCTTCCACCCTCCTCCACCTTGGATCTTTATACTCATTCTACAATAATGGTTTTATACAATATTTGTCCTTGTGGGACTGAGTTAATTTACTCAGAATAATTCTCTCCAGTCCCAACCAAGTTAGGTAATAAAAAAATCATTACTCCTGCTGGCTGCATAGTATTTCATTGTATCAATGTACCATCATTTCTCAATCCATTTGATTGTGGTGGTGCATCTGGGCTGTTTCCATGTTCTTGCGATGGTGAATAACGCTGCTATGAACACTAGTGTATAAGTCTCCTCTTGTGCCTCAGTTCTCATTTTCTCAGGTCAAACCTATTCTTAAGAAGATTTTTAAAATCAGGTAGAATAGATCCAAGATCATATTTTTATTGTCCTTGACTTACTTTCATTTTCTTCAGCCTCTATTGGAACTTGAATATGACTGATTGATTAATGGTCTGGTCCATAGTTAGCACTTAGCCTGAATTTGACATCTGATATTGAACTTTTCCAAAGATTCCTTCCACAAATATAGTCAATCTGATTATTATCCAGTCTACCTGGTAACATCCATTTATAAAGTCTCCATTTGTGTGTTGTGTTGTATGTGTGTGTGTGTGTGTGTGTGAGAGAGAGAGAGAGAGAGAGAGAGAGAGAGAGAGAGAGAGAGAGAGTTTTTAAAAGTATTTCCAATGAATAAGTTATTTAACATATATGATTCAAGCATTCTATCTCTAGCTTCATTTCTGTCCCCATGTCCATACTTTCTGACTACCATTCCTTCTTTGTTGTATTTGACTTTAGCATTCTAGCCACCAGTTATCACGAAAGCATCTCAGTTGCATGTTAGTCAACTTTGGGCTGGCAAATTTGATAAAAATTTTCGATTTCCTCCTCTTTGGCTTTAACTACTGGTGTATATAATTGAATACTAGTCATATTAACAGGCTTTCCTTGCGTGGGTAAAAACATTAGCTTACAAGTCATAACATTGTGCTTCAGAATAGAATCTTAAATTATCTTTTAAACTAAGGTTGTAACATCATTTTTCCTGTTTTTCATTCCCAGTATAGTGTATCATGTGATTGTCTGATTCAAAGAAGCCAAAGCTAGTTTATTTCACTTCACTAATGCCTTTAAAAATAATACTTGAGCAAGATGTTGTTTCACTCAGGTAGAAGCCCTGATATTTCAACTTCTGCCACACTTTGCTGACAACTTCTGGGCCTACAGCAGGCAAGCAGTGGCAAGCATGAAGGACCTTCCACTCATTTCCACCAACATCTTCAATAGCCAGTGTTATTACTTTTTTTCCTAAAAATACACATTATTGTCATAAAGTCAGAACTGACTCATAGTCAACCTCCAAAGGAAATTTAAAGGCAGGAAATCACAATAGAAAAATTTCTCATCTTTCTCCCATTGAGCACCTGGTGGATTATAACTACAAACCTTTAGATTAGCAATGAAACTCCTTACTGTAAACTGTTAGAGTTCCCTATGAACATTAGCATCTTTTACTGATTTACTTAGCTTGAAATATTTTTAATATTCATACAGTACAGTTCAGCTTGTGATCAATGACTTTTTATTTGTCACAAATATGCTCATTTCTTAGTTTTATTTTTAATTTTTTTATTGATTTGTATAAAAGAAATTGTTTATATTGTATTCAGTCCTATATATTGTTGTGAGAATTTTTTGCCTTTTAAATTGTGATTTTTAACAAAGTTGACAGAAAACTTGGATTTTGATTTGTTCATTATTGCATATGTTCCTCCCTACTCCTCAGTTCACTTTAAAAATAATATTCATTTATTATTGTATCATTTTTTCCCTTCCTCTGACTCCTCCCAACATTCTACTTTGCTCTTCACTTCTTATTCTAGGTAGCTGTCATACAAATAATGACTAATCATATCTTCCTTTTAAATAATTCTTTCCTTCATCTGTTTGGGAAATTTTTGCCCTGTCCTTCCTTCCTCCCACCCCCCTCCCCACCCATCAATCTCCCTACACCCTCCCATTCCCTTTTTGGAATCCTTCTGTTTTACAGTCCTGGTCTTACATAATATTTGTTTTTATATGCGTGAGTTTACTCTGGGTAAAGCTCTCTAGCCTCTTCTATGCTTGCTTTCTATCCTCTCCCATGTGATATAGTATTTTTCAAAATCAATGTTATTGAGTACTTCTTAGTATTATTTCTCAATTTTTAAAGGATGTATAAACCTACTATTGTCAATTCAGTTCCAAATCATAACCCTCCATTGTGTTTCTTGTGCTGTAACTTTCCCAAGGAACAACTATTGGATTCAAATTGTGACCATTGGTTAGTAGTCTAGTATGTTTCACAATATGGCATCAGAGATTGTTTGTCTTCAGAAGCTGTGATCACTTGAGTGAAGAATCTCCATGTTCTTCCCACAGAGCACCTGCTGGGTTACAATCACCTGTCTTTGAATTGGCAGCACAACTCCTTAACAACTAGGCCACCTGGGTTGAGTTTGCTGTGATATAAAATGTGTTAAGTTTCCGTCAATCCTTACAGTACTTTATTTCCATTGATCTTCTGTCCTTGGTTTTAATCACTTTAACTATGATTTGCCTATGATATCTGTTAATGATTAACTGCTCTTCCTGTTAATAAAGTTTTATACTTGCCTGCTCTATTTCAAGTATCTTTTCATTGATTCAGGACTCTATTGACCTCCCCCCACCCCCCATAAGGAGGCATAGTGATGTTTGCTTCAGTCTGTAGTTGCTGATTTTAGTTTCATAGGCAGCTAAATGTTTTTTAGATATCTTGATATTATTGTGTTTATTCTATATGTTTGTTAGAGTTTGTTTATTTTATCCTTTTTTGCCTTTAGTCCTAGAGTGTGGCCCTTTCTCCTAATACATGGAGAACAGTGTCTTTGAGAGGATATTCAGAGGTGTTTCAGTGCTTTATGGAGTCTGTCCTCTGTCTTGGCTCTTGTAGATGCTATCAGGTGCTAGAACTCCCTTGTCTCCCAGCTTGGTGTAAACTTTAGAGACCCTCCATGAATAAGTCTCCTACCCTTCATCTTTGATTCCTCTTTAAGACATGAAACTAGGAAAATTTGTGATTCATTGCCTTCTATCTCTTACTATCAAATATCATCCCTTTTTAATGATATCTTGAAGACAATTATTTCACATACTTCATCCAGGTTTAGGAGTTTTAAAACTGAATATTTTTATGTGCCATTACATAACAAAAGTAACAGACCCATCACAGCTGACTATCCAGTGGGTGTTCAGAAGCTATGAACTGCATAAAAGGTATTCCTCATCTTTCTCCTTCAGATTAGATGGAGGATTCAAACTGCATGCCTTTGGATTAGCAACAAAACTCCTTACCACTTGGGCATCTGTGTAGAAACCTTTAAATTAGATTCTTAATCATCCTTCAAATCCAGAAACAAAATACGTACCATTGGCTCAACTTTCAGTCACATTATAGACAAACCTAGACGTCGACAAAAAAAGACAAGGGAGGAACTCACGGCTTAGAATAATCAATCAGCTAAGACACAAAAAGTAGTATTTGACTTCAGATAAAACGCTAAAGCAAGGAAGTGGTAAGATGGAAATATAAGTGGTCAACGTAGTTGAAAAACTACAAATACAATACTACTATTAATATTATAAAATAATGTATGTGTTTTAATATGTAACATGAGCAGGAACAACATAGGGTCCATAAAGTTTGACTTCCACTAACTCCACAAAACAGAGCTGTCCCTATCAATATTATCCACTATATAACATCAATCCCTTGGTAAAACATGCTGCTGTACTTCGGCAAATCACTGGGTCCAAAATTCGTTGCAAGAGTTGTGGGGTTTATTAATGAAGCAGGCTGGGGAGAGTGGGTAGGGAGGAAGGCAAAGTAAATCACATGGTGAAAGTCTAGAAACATAAATACAAGGAGCCTTTCGTTATTTCAATCATACAATAAGATTAACCTCATAGCGGTCCCAAATCAGCTGATTTACTTCCTCAAATAGTCCAGAAACAAAACTTTAACTGGCTCTAACTCTAGAGTTTTATCAGGTTATGTCTTGCTGTAATCTTTCCAAAGTCGATTTAGCTCTCTTCTGTTGACATCATAATTGTCGGTATTGTTTAAGGCACTGGGGAACCCATATCTACAGTTAGGGAGGTGTAGAGTATGTGTCTACAGGGGCTAAGGCAATGGATAGGAAAGCCATTTCAAAAAGTCCTACCGCCACAGAATGGTTGAATAGAAAACCAATTGCTTTGTAAACCTCCTCCACTCAAATCATAATTAAAAAAAAAAAACCAAAAAAATATTAAACAAGCAAAAACTAAATAAATAAAACAAGTATCTCTTTTTTACCAGTTCATAAACATTCTAACATACCATTTTATTAAACATATAAATTAGTAGCTTAAATGTGAGAATAATTATTAACTTACCTTTCCTAATACAAAATTACATGTTAGTTGTTTTGTTTTATTTAAAAAATATTAATGGTTAGCATACAATAATCTGTTTACACTAGATTACACTCACGTACATTTATGTGTTTCTTTTAATCCCTTCACTTCACACAGCAAACCTGCAGTTTCATGATTTTCCTCTATTGTTTTACTTTAAGCTTAAAGAAAATGAACCTAAAAATGATTATATTTTTTACTTTTATTGCCATTTCTACAAGCTTAACAGAAGAAAGTATGTATTATTTTTCAATATCTTGAATTACATGTCTTCCTGTAACTTTTCTGAAAAAAATCTGTATTTTCATAGGTTAGATTTTTAGCTTTAGATTGAAGAACTAACAAAATTTTTGACTTTTGGTTCTTTAATACCACACAAGGAAATACTTGATCATTGTGATAAAAGTTTTTATTATTCTTGCTCCTGCCTTAACCCTTGGTTCCATACCCATGACTCAGTTGTACAGTAGTTTATGTCTTTTAATTTTTGTAGAGTTCATTATTTTTTCTTTATTTTCAATATCTTTATGAATACAGTCTTTGAGTATCTGGTTCTGAATATCTAACGATGATAAAATCAGAAACTTATGAGCTGCAACAATGTAAATAGTATATATAAAATTTATGGAAACCAAAATAAAACCAAAAGTCCAAAGTGAGGTTTGCTGTGATGTATGTATTCCTATATCAGTGACTACTTATATTTCTTTAGAACATGGAAAATTATTTATATAAATCAGTAACAATTTTATTTCAATTTTTTAGTAAATGTTTTAAAGAGTAATTAAGTAACTGTTATTTTTAATTATAATTTCAATGTGTTTGATTTTGTAATTAATTTTCATATTTATATTTTCTGGAGTTAATACCAGACTTTAGTCATCATTCATTTAAGAAGTTAATTGAAAGATATTTTTAATTTTATACTGTAAAATAAGAGTAAAAATTCATTGGTAATGTACTTACAAAAACAAAAAATCTAACTAAGCAAATACATGGCAAATACTCTGTTAACCAAGTGTTTCCTTGCCTTTTATGGACCCAGACACCTTTAAGTCTTCCTTGAAGTTCAGTGTGGCTTCAAAATAAAAATCTATTAAAAGAGAGTCAAAGTGAAGTAATATTTTATATTTCCATACTAAGCCTTTTATGAAGAACAGTGCTTCTTAGGTGAGATGAAGCCATTTCACACAAAAAAATTGAAAGATGAGAAAACGTGTCCCTCTGCCTCACAAAATCAGTGAAAGACGTTGTTTCTTTGAAAAGATAAATTCTCCCTAGTGTAGTGCCAGTCTTTTATTTTATGGATATACTCTTTGTCTTTGTTTCCATAGTGGTAATTGAAAATAATTTCTTTTTAGAAATAAATCATTCATGTAGAAGGAATAAACCTAAAATATCTCACAAACTTATTTGGAAAAAAGTAAGTTTATTTCATACTAGAATTTTCATTACTTGTGATTAAATATGAAAGAAAAATACCATGAAGAGAATATTTATTTAATATTAAAGGGTAAATGTTTTCATTTAAAAATAAATTTATATTTGCTCCTTAAAAGTGCCAACTACTTTTTCCCTGACACTTCAAAAATTTTACAAAAAATTAGCATATAAATTACCAAAACTATTAAAATTGTAATCATGTATCAATATATGGTTATTAAATATTCACAATATCATAGCTACCCTCTTTGCATGGCTATGAAAGTCAAGCTAGCTTTTTTCATGGCAAACAACATAGCTTTGAACTGCATTGCCAGATAATACTGGATTTCTTCTTCTCTGCTGCTCTTGCTTTGATGTTAAACATTACTAATCATTCCTACATGCACAATTCTTTTTTTCTTGGAAAGACCCACTGTCCATGTGGCGATTGTCAACATCACATAGTGCTTTAAGAAAATAACAACACTGCAATAGAAACAGGAAATTAATACGTGCACATGGTCTTTCCTATCTCTTGTTATACATCAGAGACTTGGACAATGACTAAGGAGGATAGAAGGAGAATTGATGCCTTTGAGCTGTGATGCTGGAGAAGAGTATTGAGGGTGCCATGGACTGCTAGGAAAACAGATTCATCCTTGAAAGTGTTAAACCAGGCAGCTCCTTGGAGGCAAGGATTCTGAGGCTTCGTCTAACATACTTTGTACATGTTGTCAGCAGAGACTGGTCCTTGGAGAAGGACGTCATGCTTGGGAGGGTGCCCTCTATGAGGTGAATTGATTCAGTGACTGGGGTAATGGGGATGGGGGTGTCAGAGACAGTGCTATTGCCACAGGACAGAGCAAAGTTTAGGGCTGTTGTACATAGGGTTGCTATGAGTCGCAAGCGACTCAACGGCACATAACAGCAACAACAACAATAATGGACCCTGACAGTTCAAACTCATTTTTTAAGGTCATATATAAGTTACAGGCATAATTCTGAGTGTGATAATATCATTACCTCTATTCTCAGGACTTTTTAATGGTCAGTTGTATATCAACTATTTCCTAAGAATGTCTTATTCATTATCCAGCTCTCAGACACATAGCAAGTGATTGCAAAGACCATTGCTTAAATCAGGCACACCATATTCTTAAAACTAACATCATTGTTCTTCTGTATTTTGAAGTGGCAAAATTCTATGTCTCCTGATCTCCTGACTGCTGGTACAAAATGTGATGTTTGCGAATATCAATGAGAGGAAATTACTGACATTTTTAATCCTTTCTTCATATATTATGATGTTGCCTTTTGGCCCAAGTGGTAAGAACTTTTGTTTTCCTGATGTTGAGATGCAATCTATATTGAAGTCTGTAGTCTTTGATTGTCAGCAGCAAGTGCCTCAGACCCTCCTCACCTTCAACAAACAGAGTTGTGTCATCAGTATAACATAAGTTGTTAATGAGTCTTCTTCCAATATAAATGCCACAAGAGAAGAATAGTTGATGCCTTTGAATTTTATTTTTGGAGAAGAGTACTAGTTATTCCATGAACTGCCAAAAGAAAGAACAGGTATGTCTTAGAAAACTTCCTGCCAGAGTACTCCTTGGAGGCAAGGATGGCAAAGCTTCATCTTTCATACCCTAGACATGTTGCTAAGAGAGTCTTCCTTAGAAAGAGATATTATGCTTAAAAAGGTGGAGGGTCACTGAAAGAAGATTCCTAATGCAATGGAATGAAATAGTGATTGCAACAATGGGCTCTAGTGTATCAGAGATGGCGAGGATGACTCAAAAGGATAGCACAATATTCAGACCTGTTGTTCATAGTGTTGCTATGAGTCATACTAGACTTGACAGCACCTACGAGCAGTACTGAAGAGTGCCTGATGCATGAAAAGTACTTAGTACACATTGTTGCTGTGTACCATTGAGTCACAGCCAACTTATAGCTGACCCTCCAGTGGGTTTTCGGAGGCAGTAACACATTAACTTTTACAAATTACTATTGTTGTTATTGTTAGATGCTATCGAATTGAAACCAACTTACAGCTGATCCTTCAGGGTGTTTTCAGAGACTATAAATCACATGTCAGATCACCTTTCTTTGAAATGGGAACAAAGATCTCTTCCAGTCAGTAGGCCAGGTTGCTGTCCTCCAGATTTCTTGGCACAACTTGGTGAGCACATCCAAGGCAACTACTGAAGATCATCAAAAATAAAACTGGAACAGCACATCAACAGAGAAAGGCCTCAAGTGCAGACTGGATTTAGGAGATGCCTAGGCACTAGGGATATTATAGTTAACGTTAGATGGATCTTGGCTAAAAGCAGGGAATACCAGATTAATATATATCTGTGTTTCATTGCTTATGCAAAGGCATTTGACGGTGTGGATCACAATAAACTGTGGCTGACTTTGAGAAGAATGGGAATCCCAGAAATCTTGATTGTGCTTATGTGAAACTAAGGCCCTCTATGAGGTGGATTGATTCAGTGACTGGGATAATCGGGTTGGGAGTGTCAGAGACAGTGCGATTGGTACAGGACAGAGCAGAGTTTAGGGCTGTTGTACATAGGCTCACTATGAGTCACAAGTGACTCGACAGCACATAACAACAACAGCAACATATAAGGAAGATACGTTAATAGCCTATCATTCAAATATATACACCAGTAACCAGAGCCAAAGGGGAGGAAATAAAGTCTACCAACTTTTGAAATTGAAATTCGAACATGAAACAAGATTCATTAATAATAATGAGTGACTAGAATGCAAAAGTTGGGAACAGGTAAGGAAGATTGGTAGTTGGAAAATGTGGACTTGGTGACAGAAATAAGGTTGGATATAGAATGATGAAATTTTGTACAATGATTTATTCATTGAAATGTCTTTTATATGATACACAAATGGTGACTATGCAAATGGACTTTACCTGATAGTCTACATAGGCATCAGACTGATTACATCTATGGGAAAAATATCTTTGGAAAAGTTCAACATCAGCTGTGAAAACTAGACCAGGTGCTGATTTTAGAACACAAGATCGTCTAATCATATGCAAGTTCAAACTGAAACTAAAGAAAATCAAGTCAAATCCACAAGAACCAAAGTTTAAACTTGAGTCTATCCTTTCTGAATTTAAAGATCATCTCAGAAGCAGGTTTAAAGCCAAAACATTAATGAACTAAATCTAGATGAGCTATAGGAGGATATCAAGACTAACAAAGAAGAATACAAAAGGTCATTATAGAAGAGGAAGAAAAGACCAACGTGGATGCCAGACAAGATTCTGAACATTGCCCTAGAGTGTGGAGAAACCAAAACAAACGGAAGAAATCAAGAAGGTAAGGAGTTGAACAGAAGATTTCAAAGGGCAGCATTGTATTATAATGAAGTTTGGGAAGATCTGGAGTCAGAAAATAAAAATGACTCAAACTTGCTCAACATTTCTTAAGCTGAAGGAACTAAGCACAGATTCAAGCCTCAAGTAGAAATACTTAAGGAAATACTTGTGAAGAGTATGTTGAATGATTCAGGAAGCATCAAGACAAAATCTAAAAAGTACAGAGTCACTTACCAAAAAGAATCTGCTAACAGAAGAATTGCATGAAACAATCTAAGATCAACAGGCAATGGTGACAGAAAATGAAGTTCAAGCTTGTATGAAAGAAATGGCAAAGAAAGAAAGGCACAGGAATTGATTGAATACCAACAATCAGATGATGCCATGGATGCACTCAAAGGTTATACCAAGATATCTGGAAGACAATTACCTGACCTATTGACTGGAAGAGATCCATATTTGTTCCCATTCTAAATAAATGTGATCTGATAGAATATGGGAATATTCTAACAATATTACTATTATCACACACAAGCAAGATCTTGCTAAAAATTATTTTTTAAAAAAAGAGTGAAAGAGTATATCAACAGAGTATTGCCAGATGTACAAGCTGAGTTTAGAAGAGGCTATGGCACTAGAGACAGTTTTGTTGTTGTTGAGTACCATTGAGTCAAGTGCGACTCATAGAGGCCCTATAAACAAAAGGCCTAAAGCCTTTTTATAACTATCATCGATTCTACAAGTTCATAGAGTTTCCAGAGGCAGGTGGTGTAGGAAGTGGATGCCACACCTGCTTCCAAACCTGTCTTAAACTGGGAGCTCCACCAAACACTGGCCACCACAGGTAACCGCTGTGGCATTTGACTCCTCAGCATCACAGCAACCACAGGTTACCTCTGTACAGCATATTGACAGAAGTGTGCTGTACCACTTAGAAGAATGTTCCTCCAAAATATAATAACAACTGACTTTTAAATACAAATATCCTCCTCGAGTCTTGTTGACTCTAAACAAGAGGCTTAAAAAAATACAAACCCCAAAACACTAGTATAGTATGTTATTGGTGTTGTTATGTGCTATTAAGTCACCTGCGACCTATATAGTGACCCTATGTACGGCGGCTTTTAACCCTTCAAGTCCTGAACCAATCTCACTAATTCTGACACACCAGCCCCATTGCTTCAGATACTATATAAATCCATCTCAAATAAGGTCTTCCTCTTACATGCTGTCCCTCCACCCTTCCAAGTCCTTCTCCAAGGACTGGTCTCTCCTGCCTACATGCCCAAAGTAGGTGAGATGGAGCTTCAAAATCCTAACCTCCCAGGAGAAACTTAGTTTTACTCCTTCCAAGACAGACTGATTTATTTTCTTGGCAGTCCATTGTGTGTTCAAGACTTTTCTCTGCAGCCAATGTTGACTGGATCTTAGTTGAAAGCAGTGGGTACTAGAAGAATGCCCATTTGCGTTTCATTGACTGTGCAAAGGCATTTGATTGTAGGAATCACAACAAATTTTGGCTAACTTTGAGAAGATTGGGATCTCAGAGAACTTAATTGTGCTCATGCAAAACCATATTTGGACCAGGAAGTAGTCCACAGAACAGAACAAGTAAACACTACACACTTCAAAATTAGGGGACGTGTAGGTCAGGAATGTGTCCCATCTCAATACCTTTAAAACATATATGCAGAACAAATTACAAGGGAGGCTGTATTTTATGAGTAGGAATGTGGCATCAGAATTGGAGGAAGATTTATGAACAATTTGAGTTAGGCAGATGATATATCTTGCTTGCTGAAACTGAAGAGAACCTGAATTATTAGTTGTAGGTCAGGACTGCAGCCTTCAGTATGGATTGAAACTCAGTATCAAGACAGCAAAACTTTTCACTACTGAGCCAATTGGCAGCATCACTGTAAATGGAGAAGAGATTGAAAGTCTTAACAATTTCAGCTTGCTTGTTTCCACAGTCAACACTCTTGGTACCAGCAGTCAAGAAATTAAAAGAAGAATTGCACTGGAAAAATCTGTTGTCAGGGACCTTTCCAGAGTATTGAAGAGCAAAAATGACTGTCTACAGACTAATTAATGTCAACCTGATCCAAGCTATGTTCTTGGTAATTACTTGCTCTGTATCAGAGACCTGAACAATGACTAAGGATGACGGAACCATCAATGCCTTTGATTAGCAGTACTGGAGAAGAATATTGAACATACCATGGACTGGCAAGAGAATAAACAAGTCTCTTGTGGAGGTGGTGAAAACAAACTGCTCCTTGGAGGCAAAGATTTTGAAACTTCATCTCATGAAGTTCATCTCATATTTTTGGGCATGTTGCCAGGATGGACCACTCTTTGAAGAAGGAGATTGTGCTTGAAAGAGTGGAGGGACAGCACAGGAGTGGAAGACCCCATATCATGTGTATTAACTCAGTGACTGGGGCAATAGGGGTGGGTGTGTTGGAGACAACGACATTGCCTTAAGATAGGTCAGAGTTCAGACCTATGTACAGAAGGTCTTTATGAATCACAGATGACTCAAGTACACATAACAACAATAAATATCATTAAGTGTGTAAATTTTAACTAATAATATGTCCTCTCTAAATCTATTATACCTTGAGTCAATATTTATGCTTTATTTCTTATAGTGGTTTTTATCCTGAAATCTATTTTTTCAGAGGTTAATATTTACATCCTAGCTTACTTGTTGTTGTTAACTGCAATTGAGTTGTAGACGACTCATTGCAACCCTATGAATGAAAGACCTGAGTACTCTTCATAAAGTTTCTAGAGGCAAGCCATTTTGGAAGTAGATGCCACTCCTGCTTCGAAGCTTGTTTTAATCGGGAAGCTCCACCAAACATTGTCCACCATGGGTAACCATTATCACATTTGGCACCTGAGTGTCACAGTGTTTCGCATCACAGCAACCATGAGTTACTTCTTCTGTACAGCAAATGCACAGACCAGTGCTATACCACTCCGAAGAATGTTTGACCAAAAACAAACAAAGAAAAAATAAAAACAAAAACGAAACCACCACAACAATTTAAATCAAGCCTGATGGCTGCAGATTAAAATCACCCACCTCGGGCTTAGTAGCATAACTTTCTGTCCACTAGGTCAACGTAGCTCTCTCTATGTTGTCATTGTAATTGTTGTTAAATGTCGTCAAGGCATTGATGACTCACAGCGACCCTATGAATTAAAGACCTGAGCACTGTTCATAGAGTTTTCTGAGGCAAGACATTTTGGAAGTGGATGCCGCTCTTGCTTCCAAGCTTGTTTCATTAAAGAAGCTCTACCAAACACTGTCCACCATGGGTAACCATAATCACATTTGACACATCAGTGTCACAGTGTTTAGCATCACAGCAACCATGAGTAGACATTTTTTACTCCATTCTGCTACTCTTTTTCTCTTAATTTATGTATTTAGGCATTCATGTTGGATATGGTTGTTGATAAGGTAGATTTTATCACTACCATTTTTCTGTGCTCTTTTTTTTCTGGTTTTGCTGCTTATTTTGGCCCATCCACTTTTACTCTGCTGTCTCTTTGAAAGGACTTTCCTTTCAATTTCTTACAGAGTTTGGTCTTGTTTTCAAGAATTCCTTGGTTCCTGCTTTTCTGCAAATGATCTCTTTTCCTCTTCGTATATGATGGACAGACATCTTGCAGGTACAGAATCCTTGCCTGGTAAGCATTCTCTTTTAACCTTTTGTATATAATGTCATAGTTTTTTTGTAGTTTGTTTCCCTTTTTTTTCTTGCATGGTTTCTGAAGAGAAGTCAGATCTTAATAAAATTTTACTTTGTAAATGACTCTTTCTTTTGCTGCTTTTAATATTTTACTCTTTGATTTTGGAGAGTTTGACGATGCTATGTCTTTATATTATTCTTTTGAGGTCTAGGCTATTTGGTGTTTGCTGAACATATAGAATATTTATTTCTTCATTTTTCATGATACCTGGAAAGTTTTCTACTAATATATCTTCCATAATTTCTCTATTTACCCACCCCCTGCCCTCCTGTTTGGAAATTTCAGTAACATGGATATTGTGTTGTGTGTTTTTGTGGATTTATTTTTTATGTGATTCTACATGATCCTAATTTTTCTTTAATTTTCCTTCATTTTTTCCTCACTGTATTTTTCTTCTTGTAAGTTCTCATTGAGATTCTCAATGAGAAAATCAAGTTCTCATTTTCTGTTCCATCTCTTCTATTCTGCTTTTTTGTGTCTCTATCAATTTGAGATTTTTTTGATATTTCAGTCTTGATAGTTTGGATTTTGGAGGCATTATGCAGGTGACACAACCTTTCTTGCTGAAAGTGAGAAGGACTTGAAGCACTAGTTACAGAAAATCAAGGAACGAAGGCTTCAATATGGATTGCATTCCAAGATCAAGAAAAAGATTCTCACCACTGTACCAGTAGGAAATGTCATGATAATTGGAGAGGATATTGATACTGTCAATAGCTTCATCTTGCTTAGAACTACAATTAACACCTTTGGTATGAGTGGCCATGAAATCAGACATATTGCATTGGAAAATCTACAGTTAGGGACCTTTCCAAATTATTGAGGAGCAGTGATGTCATTTTAAAGAATACGGTTTGTGTGATTCAGGCCATAGTCTTTCTGATTATTAGCTATGCATCTGAGACCTGGACACTGAATAAGGATTACAGAAAAAGATTTAACATCTTGGATCTTTAGTGGTGAACAGCCAAGAGAACGAACAGATAAGTCTTGGAGAGGATGCAGCCAGAGTGCTCTTTGAGGCAAGAATTATGAGTCTTCACCTCACATACTTTGGACATGTTGCTAGCATGTGCTGTTCCCTAGAGAAGTACATGATGCTGGGAAGAGTGGAGAAGAGGAAGTGTGGGAGAGGAAGACCCTCAACCAGGTGAATTGGCACGGTGACTGCTGCAATGGGCTCTAGTGTGTCAGGAAGTGTGAGGATGGTACAGAAGAGAGCAGGGTTCAGATCTTTTGTTCACAGAGTCAAGTCAGCTCAACTCGATGGCATCTAAAAACAACATTTTGGATTTCATTTCCATGCTTTCTGTTGTTTCTTTTACTGTGTTGATTTTTAAAATTTTTAATGCTTTTTTATTAATTTTAATGAACACTTACAAAGATTTTGAATTTCCATTCATTCATTGTTGCACTTTTCTCCCTGCTCACCCTCCAGTTCACTCCTCTCTTTGAAAAGAAAAAAGAAAAATTCCTTCATTGGTATACTGAGCTGATTTTATCCGTTTTGTCATGTGATGTTTTCCCCCCCTTTCTAGTTGCTCTCTACTTATGACTTCAACTCTTTCATCCAACATTTGTAACTTCTTTAGTATAAATTCTTTGATCTCTAGGAACTCAGAATATTTCTTTTACTTTCCTGTATCTGACGTCCTAGATCTGGTCTATTTTTTAAGAGAAGGCTTAAGTATCAGCGACCTTATGAATGAAAGATATGAACACTTGTATAACTCTCATCGTTTCTCCAAGTTCTTAGAGTTTCTGGAGGCAAGCTATTTCTCAAAAGGATGCCACTCCTGATTCCAAGCTTGTTTTAATTAGGGAGCTCCACAAAATACTGTCCACCATGGGTAACCATTATCACATTGGACACATCAGTGTCACAGTGTTCAGCATCACAGCAACCACAAGTTACCTCTGTACAACAAATGGATAGATCAGTATTATACCACGTAGGAGAACGTTTGACCAAAAACAATTAAAACCAGGCCTGAGGGACCCAGGCCCAAGGGCTCAAATGCCTTTTCAAACAGGAAGCTGGATACAATCAACTCACAGCCAATGGCCAGTAAATAATGCTTCAGAGTCTCACCAGATCCAGAAATCCAAACCTCTGTAGAGTCAGACTGGTTCAGAATACTCTTCACCTGCATCCCTTACTGGTGAATAAAGCCTTGATATTACATTAATTGAATGGAAGTGGATATTTCCTCTCTGAGCTGACAAAGCCTCTGAAGGGAGTTGGGAACTTTTAAGGATTATTGTCTTGGACTCTTTCTTCCCTAAGACTTTGTAGTTAATGTTCAAAAACAGTCCTGATGTTTTTGTGTCTCTTCCTGAGATAGTGTGGGAGGGGCTACTTGTGCCTGTTGTTGTTGTTAGCTCACAGTGACACTATGAACAAAAGACCTGAGCACTGTTCATAGAGTTTCCGGAGGCAAGTAACTTTGGAAGTGGATGCCATTACTGCTTCCAAGCTTGTTTAATAAAGAAGCTCCACCAAACATTGTCCACCATGGGTAACCGTTACCACGTTTGGCATCACAGTGTTCAGCATCACAGCAACCATGAGTTAGCTCTATACAGCAATGCACAGACCAGGGCTATACCACCTAGAAGAATTTTTGATAAAAAATCCAATTTGAAGCAGGCCTGATATTCCCAATGTTGTACAAATTAAGGATTATCTAAGTATTTGAAGATTCTTTTTGTTGTTGTTGTTGTTTGGTTTTAAAAAGGTCAGTATCTGCCGACATTCTTTTATTTAACAGCCAAAGCATTCAATTTATATAGAAAAAAAGCTGCTTTTGTATCTATGCTCCAAACACATATTTCCAGGTGTCTTTTCTTGTAACTCTCGCCACTTCTAGCAAGGAATGAAGAGAGCTACTGGTATTATGGTTCTTACCAAGGGATTTGGGTCTGAATATTCAGAATCAAGAGGCAATCATAGAGGAGAAGAATGGCAAATCTCCTCTCGTGATAGTAAATTGCCTCTGAAAACTGTCTGGAGGGTCAGCTATGGGTCAGTTCTGACTCGATGGTACACAACAGCAACGCAACGACAAGAGGCCATTATAGCCATCATTTCTATTACATGGTCCAATCTTCATCAAATTCCCATAATATGCATTAGAACCTTCTTATTTGTTGATGATTTTTTCTCATCCTGTGTGAACTAGCTCTCTTAAAGAGTACCACCACACTTTGCCTACATCTCCTTCTCTGCTCTTTTCCTCAACACACACTTCAGTCCAACATTGCCTCTAAATCTCTGATGAAAACAGAAACAACTAAATTTCAAATGGTCTGTCTGTCTTCTATATTACACAGATGCCTGCATTCTCATTCTTTAATTTAAAATATGTGCTTACTCCAACACTGTGAGCCAAGAAATACAGATGAAAGAGGAAGTATTGTTTTGTGGAAGGGTTGGGCCTTTTTGGTGAGTTCTTGGAAGAGAAACTTTTATAAGAATTATCCCTGATGGTTCCTGTTAGAATAAAAAAAAATATTTCCTCATGGAAGTGATAATGAGATTATTCTCAATAATTGAGTGTTTTGGTGACTTAATTGGTAAATTTTACTTATACAGTGGAATACTATGCTGCATTGGAAAAACAAGCAAGTCATGCAGTATTATTCAAAACGGGTGACCCTGGAGGACATTATGCTGAGTGAAGTATCTCAGTCACAAAGGGACAAATACTGCATGGTGCCACTAGTGTAAAACAGGACTGACCTCGGGGTTGGGAGTAGACTGAGAAGGATGGGTTCAATAATGTATACTGCTTTGAAACAGATGAGGGAGAAAACTCTTTATGAAGGAAAATTATTAGGGATTTTTGTCATGACAGGAGTCCAGAGCGAAGGCTATATAGTGGAGTGGACCTCGGGGGAGGGCTTGTAAAGCAATGAAAGAATTTTACTTTTCCAAGAGGGTAGTGTACTAGAGGGGAGGTTTAAGAGGAGAAAAAAGTGCAACAATGAATGAATAGAAATCCAAAGTCTCTGTAAATTTTCATTGAAATTCATAAGAAATTTTAAAAAAGAGATAAAAGAGAAATGATATCATAGAAAAGAAGTATTTAAAGATTCGTAATGAGATGAGTTTGACCCAATGACTGTAACAATTGGCTTAATTTTGCCAGAAATGGGATTCTCAGAGGCTGTTAATTGCGAGGAAGAGATTGTTCATCCTTCACCCACAGAGCAGCTGGTGGATTCAAACCACATACCTTCAGGATTGCAGCTCACCTTTTGGCCACTAGGCCAGTAGAGCTCCCTATGTGACATATAGGAGTGAGGTAATATAAACTTTCCTTAGAAATACAATTATCCTTGAAGTATATTTTGTACCTTTAAATACTTATCTTGTTTATATCAAATTAGATGTGTACTAATTTCCTGCAACATACAGTTTTCATATTTACTTGCAGATTGGAACAAATATATTTGTTTCTACAGTAAGGTTATTTGTTTCTACAATAAAGATAATAAGGAAGAAATTAAATTAACGTAATTTCCAAAGTCTAAAATCATTAAATCGTTATCTATCTTCAAGATTTATAGCAGTATTTTGTTTGTTTCCTTGGTTTTTATTTATATATTTCCCCACTGAGTTTATTTCATTGGTTCTTATCTATCTATCTATCTATTTTCCCCTGAGGCCAAAGAGTCCTATTTTAGGCCTATTTTAAGCCTTTATACTTTTGTCCCTTGGAAAGTACAAGCAGGGGAAAAAAGGTTCTATCATTCCCATTATTTTCAGGGTTAATTCCCTATAGAAGGGAGTGGGTGGATTTTGGGCCTACATATTGAGTCTGTGGCAGAGGACACTGGAAATCTAAGGGATCTAGAAGAAGGACTAAAATGATGAGCATGAGAATAAGCAATAAGTAAAGTATATGCACATTGCTTAACAGTTGAAAATAATATGTGAACAATACAGCTTATTAAAGATATTTTAATCCTAGAGGAAGTCCTGATGGTTTCCTCAGCTTTATTTTAACAATCATCATATAGTAAAAATAAATGGACAAAGATTTTACACTGAATATCTAAATACCAAATATATGTGATTTTTTTTTCTCATTAAGACTGCTTGCTACTGATATTCTATCATCTAATAATGGTGATTTTTTTTGAAAATTTTTACATAGCATACAAATGCATATATGCAAATTATGTACATATGTGGGAGACATGGTATTATATTTAAAATCAATGATCACTGGGCAGAAAAATATGATAATTGCATAAAATGAGTTTGTTGTTTATAATAAGAGTACACCCTTGGATTTCATTTAATAGTATCTCAGATGTAATTTTTTTTAAAAGACACTAACAATGACTAAAGTAATTCTCATTTAAAAACAATGGTAGTGTTTACATATTACTGGGCATTATTGCAATCAGTATGGTAGCCACATACTGGAAAATTATTGTTTAAAGAGTGGACCCATACTGCCGCCAACACCATGCAATGATTTATTTCAGAACGCAAGACTATAGAATGTGATGCTTTGTTCTAAGATAATTTTTCATGTCCTTGGGTTCTTATTCTGTCCCTCATTTAACACTAGTCATTGAAATATTGATTGTGTTAAGTGGAAGTCCAGCTTCTTTGTTCCTTATTCAATACTGTAATTGCTCAGATAAATCTGTTCCTTTTGGAAACAATTTCTGAGTTTGATTGATTCAGTGGCCCCTTTAGAGACAAAATATAATTTAGAGAGTAGTTTTCACATTTGCAGAATCATAGTGTTAAAATGACCTGCAATGACAACAATAAGGAGTAGCTTCCAAGGCTGTTTTATGTATTATTTAAAAATATCTCATAATATTTGGTTCTTTGATTTGAAAATTTAAGATTAGGAGTTACGAATAATTGCTATTTAATAATGTGTTTTGTTCTGCTGTTCCTTGAAATTTTATTTGGGTAAGTAGATTAACGCCTGAGTTGGTACAAGTTTGCAGACAGTAATTGAAGATTTGATATTTAGTGTCTGTTTGACTGGAGGGAAATAAGGATGATGGAACAAGGTGAGGAATGGAAGGTGCATTTTGTTGCCTTCATGAACAACAGCCTCCTTTGCCAGGAGGCCATAAGAATTGGATGGTGCCCAGTTTGATCACATATTCTACAGAGAGAAAAATTCTGACAAAATAGAAGTGGTCTGTGACATTGAACAAAAGGTAAAAAGTATGATGTGTTTGCTGCTGTTATGTGCCATCAAGTCACTTGCGACTCATAGCCACCCTAAGTACAAGAGCTCTAAATGCTGTTCTATCCTGTGCCATCCTAGCCATCTCAAACGCACTTATTACCACCGCTCCAG
>NW_006400003.1:3647847-3648823 GCF_000299155.1 Elephantulus edwardii
GTATAGATATAGATATAGATGATATAGATATAGATAATATGTATAGATAAAGATGAGATAGAGATAGATAGATAGATATAGATATATATCTCAAAGCATCCCTATACAGAGCAGCTCTGAACCCTGTCCTGTCCTTAGCCGTTTCACTAATTCTGACCCACCAACCCCCATCGCCACAGTTACTATGTCAATCCTTCTCATCCAGGGTCTTCCTCTCCTAAGTTGTCCCTCTGCCATTCCAAGTATAATATCCTTCTCCAAGGACCAGTCTCTCCTGGCACATGCCACAAAGTATGTGAGATGGAACTTCAAAATCCTAGGTTCCAAGGAGAAACTTTGTTTCACCCTTTCCAAGACAGACCTATTTGTTTTCTCGGTAATCCATGGCATGTTCAAGGCTCTTCTTCAGCACCAAAATCTAGAGGCCTCAATTCTTCTGTCATATAAATATATTTGTGTGTATGTGTGTGTAAATGTGTGTGTATGTATACCTATATACACAAGTGTGTGTGTTTGTGTGTGCATATGTATATATAAATTGTGTGTGTGTGTGTGTGTGTGTGTATATATACTTCTGAATTCAAGTACTTATTGCAGAACATGAAAAGTAAGCTTTAAGTTTAGATGTAACTTCAACATAAAAAATAAGTATAACTGGGTCACAACAATAATGTGTGTACAAGTATGTATATATGTTATTTGAATATACTAACAAATATATGCATTTATATATTCATTATTTTTGTGTATTGTTGATTCAGGACCAACTCATAGTTGATGCTCCAGTAAAAGCAATAAACCTCATGGGAGGAGACTACCGTCACTTTCCAACAGAGCAGCTGGTGGATTTGAATCACGTGTCTTTGAGACTGCAGAGCAGCTTTTTACTAAGTAGGCCAATAGAGCTCAAACTATATGATGAGCAAATTATTCAAGGAGCTGGGCTCTATAAAAAAAGAATACATACATTTGGAAT
>NW_006400003.1:3649192-3654416 GCF_000299155.1 Elephantulus edwardii
TGTTATAAATATATATAATTGTTGTTGTTTTGTATACCTTAGAGTCAGAAAGTACCCATAGCCTACCTTCCAGTAGACTTTCAGAGACAATTAATTGCATGGAGGGGATTACCCACCCATCTTCCATAGAGCAGCTGGTGATCTCTGATCAAGTGCCTAGATGATTGCAGTGCAGCTTCCTGCCACTAGGAAAAGCTTTCAATGTTTCTTCACTTACCAAGTTATGAAATCAGCTATGACTCAGTTGATAAGGAGAATATAACTGCTCAATAACATTTGCAAAGATGAAAATTTTTGGAGGCAGATTACCATGCACCTTATGTACATTTGAACTTCCAACATTTGTTAAGCATTTACTGTTTCATCACTTACCGATTTCCAGTGTGAAGTTAGCTGTGCGTTTTGTTCTATATGTTCTTTATTGATCAAGTTGAGAATACTTTCTATTTTTAGTTTATTTGTTATTTTTTATTTAAATGTATGCATCGCTACAGTCACTATGTCAATTCTTTAACTCTTTACCCTTCCAACTATGATTTTCCTTTCCAAGAAATAGCCTCTCCCAGCAACATGTCCAAAGTATGAGAGATGAAGCTTTGTCGTCCTTGACACTGAGGAGTCCTCAAGCTACACCTCTTCCAAGATATAAATCTTTAATAATAGAGTTTTGACTTGTCTCCTTCCTCTTTATTTTTGGAAGAGTTTGAAAATGTGGTTAATGGAAAGTTTCCCTAAAGATTTGTTAAAACTCACTGGCACCTTGATATTTCTTTGTGGTATTTGGAAGTTACTACTTAAATTTATTTGTATAGGTCTATTCAGATTGGCTAATACATTTCTTGAATTTATTTCAACCTTTTTTGTCTTGCAAGGAATATTTCCATGTGAAAACCTTGAAGACTTCCAATTGTTATTAGGTACAATCAAGTTAAATAGGATTTACAGTGACCCTCTGAGCAAGAGATCTGAACCTTGCCCTTTCCTTCAGTATTCAGGAGACTGAACTTTATGAGGAGGAATGTGGCATCGGGATTGGAGGAAGACTCATCAACAACCTATGCTATGCAGATGACATAACCTTGCTTGTCAAAACTGAGGAGGATCTGAAATGTTTGCTGCACAAGTTCAACGACTGTAGTCTTTAGTGTGGATTAATGATCGATATCAAGAATATCAAAGATTCTCACCACTGGGCCAGTTGACAGCACCATGGTATACGAGAAGAGATTGAGATTGTAAGCAATTTCAGCTTGGTTGGCTCCACAATCAGCACACCCAGCAGTTAGAACATCAAAGGGTAAATTGTGTTCGGGAAATCTGCTGTTAGGGACCTCTACAAAGTGCTAAAGAGTAATAACGTCAGTCTAGACACTAATGTGTGCCTGATTCAGGCCATGGTGTTCAAAGTTTCTTGCTGTTCATCAGAGAGCTGGAAAATGACTAAGAATTACAGAAGAAGAATTGATATCTTTGAGTTGTGGTGTTGGACAAGAGTATTGAGCATACTACGAATCACCAAAAGAACAAATGAGTCTATTTTAGAGAAGATAGAACATAGCTGCTTCATGGAGGCAAGAAGTTTGTGGCTCTATCTGATATACTTTGGGCATGTTGCCAGAAGGGAACAGTCATTGAAGAAGGACACAATACTTGGATGGGTGGAAGAGAAGACCTAGAGTGAGATGGATTGACACAGTAACTAGGGTACTGGGGGTAGATGTGTTGGAGTCAGCGAGGTTAGCTTTGGATACGGTGAGGTTCGGAGTTAGTGTATACAGGATTGCTATGTGTTGCAGGTGACTTGGTGGTACATATCAAAATCATTACAATTAATCTAGAAATATTAGGAAATAAAATATGTTCAAGGAAATTACATATGTGCACACACATCTTCACATATTCACACAAATCATTCATGTTGGTTATCCGTCAAGAACATAGAGTTGTAAACATCTGGATAATTGATTAGAAGTTTTGCTTTTCATCAGAGATTTGATTGTTATATATTTATCTGACCTTTTAATAAATTAAGAAAAAGTATAAGAAAAGTAACAATGTTCCCCTGTTTTAATGCACATATGATTATGTTACTCACTGACTGGGGTAATGGATGTATGTGGTTGGAGACAATGAAACAGCAACAATATTTTTATAGATCTTGTTATTGCAATTATTTCTTGTCAGGTCATAACTGACTGCTAGGATTTTTAGAGGCAGTAATTACAGGGAGGAGTATTAGCCAACTTTCTCCCATTAGGTAGCTAGTGAATTCTAAACAGAACTTACCTTTATAGACCCTAGAAGTAGGAACTATTTAAGTAAATAATTGGAAACTGAAAAAGAAAAGTACATCAAAATAATTGAAGAATTATAAAATGGTGGCATATTTTAGCAGTCTATATACCTTTATGTTCTACATGCATCCAGAATAACAAATTGGCTGTTTATAACATCATTTAAAATGTATTTTAGAAATGATACATTCCATTTGTACTTTATGAGGAAATATGGACAGATTACCCCTGCTAAGAAATTAATTATTTTAAGAAACAAAACACAAGTGTGCTTTTATGACAGCTGGCAGACTTATAAGTAGTGTGTATAACAATGAAATCCAATACATGCAAGACATGAAGTCCTATTCTAATTAAGTAAATTCTGTAAAATGTAAATTAATTGTGTTTACCACCAAAACACCATCTGCTCCTAATAAATGAAAATAGTTAAGGAAATAAACGTGTTGCATCATATTGAAAACCATTCTTTAAATTCGCAGTTGAAAACCAAAACAAGATAGCCATTAACTCCTGTACAAATCATTGCCGTATTTTTAATGAGTTATCAATTATAAAACATGTAGCTATCTGTCTGCTTTCTTAATGTTTGCTTATATGATTGTGTGTGTCCTTATTTATAGTACTATTCACATATGCTGACTAAACTGGCTTTCTGCTATAAGTAATAATGGAAAATTAACAAGTTAGTATATTTTACTATGTATTTCCTGATTTTGTTCCCCACTCACTCTCACAAGATATGTGACTTTTCCAGATAAAAAAGAAACCAAGGACACAATATTTTATTGCTTAAGAAAATTCCACATTTGAGGCTCACATCTTTCATCAAAGTAAATATAAAAATTAAGGAAATAAAAGAGAAACATCTACCAGAAAGCAAAACATCTACCAGAAAGCATATTGCTACAAAAGAGCACATCATATTAATGTTTAGATTACAATTACTAAGAAATAAAGTTGGTAAGAATGTGGTGGCTTAGTGGTACAGAGTTCGTGCTGTCAAGTCAAAGACAGCAGTTTGAGTCCACCACTCATTCTTCAGGAGAAAGATTGACATTCTACTTCCTTGTGATTTATTGTTGTTGTTGTTGTTGTTATGTGCCATCGAGTCGCTTGCAACTCATAGTGACCCTATGTACAACAGCCCTAAACTCTGCTCTATCCTGTGCCGATTGTACTATCTCTGACACTCCCATCCTGATTATCCCAGTCACAGAATCAATCCACCTCATAGAGGGCCTTCCCCTCCTGTGTTGTCCCTCCACCCTCCCAAGAATGATGTCCTTCTCCAAGGACAGGTCTCTCATCACAACATGTCCAAAGTATGTTAGATGGAGCCTCAGAATCCTTGCCTCCAAGGAGCCACCCGGTTTAACCCTTTCCAGAACAAATCTGTTTGTTTTCCTAGCAGTTCATGCTATTCTCAATACTCTTCTCGAGTACCACAGCTCAAAGGCATAAATTCTCCTTCTATCCTCCTTGATCATTGTCCAACTCTCTGATACATAACAAGTGATTGTGAAGACCATGGCCTGTATCAGACATACCTTAGTCTCCAGAGAGATACCACTGCTCTTCAGTACTTTGGATAGCTTCTGAAAAGTTAAGAGAAGGTCAGCTATGGGTTGATTCTGAACCAATGCACATAACAACAAGAACATATGTGTGTACCATGTATGTATATATGTATGTACGCATGTAGTTATAGTAGGCTAGTGGGTGTAAAATTGAACTGCCAACCCAACTGCAAGATGTGCAAATGCACCATTCTTTGCACTGGAGAAAGATGGATAATCTCCTTCTATGTGATTTATTGTTGTTTTTATTGCATACCTTCAAGTGGGAAATAACTTATAGTTGACTTTCCAGTGGGTTGCTTTTGGAATTCTGCCATTAAAGAATGTTAGCCACTCTTTATTTAATAAACTAAAAACATTGAAACTTCTATACTATAAATAGGAGCAAGCAAACCATATGGAGATGTCACATGTTTAGATAAAGAGGCAGAGAGACATAGAAATCAAGATAAAGCAAGCTGCCTCAGTTATTCCTGCTAGCATATTTCATGTCAGACATGTGAGTAGGTCATTCTCTAACAATTGTCAATTAGAATTGAGAATATAGATATGCCACAATTAAATTATCCAAGCATTATACAGTTATTTGAACTCTTACAGATTAGACTATTTCCAGTTGATATTCACAGTATTTTCAATACCCTATGCCAAGAAATCTGGAAGACAGCTACCAGACCAACTGATTCATTTCCCAAAAAAGAGTGATCTGACAGTGTGTAGAAATGATCAACAATATCACTAATGTCACAAGCAAGTAAAGTCTTGCTGAAGATTACCCTAAAACAACTGAAACCTAAAGTACATCAACCAAAAACCTGATTATGCAGATGACACAACCTTATTTGCCAAACTGAGAAGGAACTGAGGCATTTTCTGCAAAAGGTCAAGGACTGTAGTCTTCAATATAGATTGATTCTCAGCATCAAGAAAACAAAGATTAGACCAAACAGAACACTTAGACCAATTAGAAGCACCAAGATAGATGGAGAGGAGACTGAAATTGTTAACAATTTAGCTCTCTTAGTTCCAAAATCAACTATATTTGCACCAGCACCCAGGAAATCAAAAGACAGATTGCATTAGGAAAATCTGCTGACAGACACTGATATAGACTACTGGAGAGCAATGATGTCAGTCTAGAGACAAATATGCCCCTGATTCAGGTCTTTTTTAATTAGTTTCTACACATCAGACACCTAGATACAAGATAAAGATGATTGTTGTTGTTGTTGTTATGTGCCGTCGAGTCGTTTTCGACTCATAGCAACCCTATGCACAATAGCCCTAAACCCTGCTCTATCCTGCGCTAACCACACTGCCTCTGACACACCCATCCCGATTACCCCAGTC
>NW_006400003.1:3655619-3656562 GCF_000299155.1 Elephantulus edwardii
GACGAACACCCTTCTTGATTTTGAACCATGTAGTGTCTCCTTGCTCTGTTCTGACAACTGCCTCTTGGTCCAAGTATAAGTTTCACATTAACACAATCAAATGTTCTGGGATTCCCATTCTTCTCAGAGTCAGCCACAGCTTGTTGTGATCCACACAGTCAAAGCCTTTGCATAGTCAATGGAGGATAGATAGACATTCTTCTGGTAGTCTCTGCTTTCAGCTAAGATCCATCTGACATTAGCTATAATATCCCTAGTACCTAGAACTCTTCTAAATCCAGTCTGCACATCTGGAAGTTCTCTGTTGACATATTATTCCACACGTTTTTGTATCATTTTCAGCCGAATCTTGCTTACATGTGATATCAATGACATTGTTCAATAATTTCCACACTCTGTTGGGTCCCCTTTCTTGGAATGGGAACAAATATCAATCTTTTCCAGTCAGTGGGTCAGCTGGCTGTTCTCCAAATTTCTTGGCACAACTTAGTGAGCACATCCAGGCCAGTGTCTGTTTGTTGAAATATGTCAATTGGTATGTCGTCAACTCCTGGAGCCTTGTTTCTTGCCAATTCCGTCAGAGCAATTTGAACTTCCTCTTTCATCACCATGGGCTCTTGCTCAAATGTCATTGCATGAAATTCTTCGGTGTCAGCCAATTCCTTCTGATGCAGTGATTCTGTGTATTCCTTCCATCTTCTCTTGATACTTTCTGGATCATTTAATATACTGCCCAAGGTATCCGTAAGTATTGCCACCCATGGTTTGAATTTGTATTTCAGCTCCTTCAGCTTAAGAAACGCTGAGCGAGTTCGGCCCTTTTGATTTTCTGACTCCAGCTCTCTGCACATTTCATTATAGTATCTTGCTTTATCGTCCCTGGCTGCCTTTTGAAATTTTCTGTTCTGGAACTATGAAGGCTGGATGAGATTAAAAATATTTT
>NW_006400003.1:3669500-3673742 GCF_000299155.1 Elephantulus edwardii
TGAGCACATCCAGGGCAACATCTGTTATCTGAAATACTTCAATTCGTATATCATCCATTTCTGTTGCCTTATTTTTTTCTATTTCCTTCAAAGCAGCTTGAACTTCTTCCTTCATCACCATAGGCTCTTGCTACCTTTGAGTTGTAGTGCTGGAGAAGAATATTGAATATATTGTGGACTTCCAAGGGAACAAGTAATTTGGTTCTGAAAGGGTGAAATCAAATTGTTCCTTGGAGGCAAAAATTTTGTTGTTCTGTTTCACCTTCTTTGGGCATGTTGCCAAGAGGTACCAGTTCTTCGAGAAGGACATCATACTTGGAAGGATAAAGGAATAGCATGGAAGAGAAAGACTCTGGATGAGATTGACTGGCACAGTAGCTGGGGTAGGTGTGTCAGAAAGAATGAAATTGGCTGAGGATAAGGCATGTTTTAGAGCCATTGCATATACTGTCACTAAGAGTCACAGCCTACTGGAAGGTACATAATAACAATGACATTGTTTCAAAGATGAAAGGGAAGTTCTGCCTTTTCATATGCCTTGGTCCAGAAGTAACCATGAAATGTATCCAGCTTTTGCAATCCTATTGGTATTTGAATTTTAGACAGCATAGTTTCCAACAAGACAATGCCAGTCACTATAGTATAGTAAACTGAAAGGAGAGTGTTACATGGAATTTGACATTTAGAATCAAACAAACAAAAATACTAGAAATTGGAAAGTATAGCTTATTGACAAAAATAAGGCTGAGGCTAATGATCACGTACATGATAGAACCTTATACAATCACTAAGAATTTTGAAAATTCTTTAAAAACAAAAAGCAAACCCATATATGTATTATACACATGGACCTCATCCAATGAAATACACAGAAATTAAATTAAATATCTTTGTAGAAGCAGAAAGTGGAAAAAAAACCTCAATACTAGCAATTAGAACAAGACCTAGGGCCGACCTCACAACTGACCATCAATTTTTTCTCCTGGAAGTTCAAACTAAGCCTGAAAATAATATTAAGACAAATTCACAAGACCTTGACTTTAGTTCTATGGAATTGGGCTGCTTAACTCAAAGGCCAAGATTCTCCAAAAGTTCTAATCTACCAGTGGGTTTATGGGAGAAATATAGACAATCTCCTTCTATTTGTTTACATTTGTAGTTGTTACGTACTGTTGAATCAGAACAAACCTATAACTGACCCTTCACCAGGTTTTCAGAGGCAGCAAATTGCACTTGAGAGAATTGCCCACTTTTTTTTCTTCTGCAGAGAAGATATTGAATTTGTCCCACATGCCTACAGGTTGGCAGCATAGTTCTTTATCATTAGAAACTTTTGTAAGGTCAGATATGTGGTGGTTACAAGTAATCAGCAATTAGCTTTGGAGTTTTTGACACTTAAATAACATCACAAGAATAGTTTAGATGCATTAATTACAAAAGAGTAGATGACATATGGAATGAAATAAAACATTACAGATAAAGAAAGGAAAAGTTGTTAAAATGACAGAAAATATAACAAGACCAAAATGGGTGCCAGCAGAGACTTAGAAATTTATCTTCTATGTAGAAAAGCTAAAGTGAAAGGAAGAAATTATAAGACGTTAACAGAGATTTCAAAGCCAGCTCAAGAAGATAAATCAACATATTACAATGAAATATAATTTCTTATAATGAATTATATATAATGTGAGGTTTTGCCTCACATACTTTGGGCATATTACTAGGAGGGTTGTTCCTTGGAGAGGGACATGATGCTTGGAAGGGTGGAGAGTCAGAAAAGGAGAGGAAGATTCTCAAGCAGGTGGACTGACATGGTGACTACTGTAATGGGATCCAGTATGTCAGGAAGTGTGAAGATGGCACAGGATAGGACAAGATTCAGATCCACTGTTCATAATTATGAGCAATACTTGACTCAATGGCTCACAACAACAACAACCACCACATAATAATAATGAAAAGCACAAATACATTTTGTTGTTAGAAAACCAAAAGTAAAGAACATGCTCAAAATTTATGAAGGTAAAAGACTTTTAAAAAAGTCAAGACTCAAGCTGCAAGACTTAAGGATTCTATTAGTAAAATTATTTATTGACACAGAAAGTATGAAAAGATGGATGAAATAAAAAATTGCTATAGTCTGAAATACTAGAGTTCAGGTGATTTAATGGGTAAGGAGTTGTGCTGTCAACACTGTAACAGTCAGTTTGAACCTACCAGTTGCTCTGCAGGAGAAAACTGAGCAGTCTCCTCCTGAGTAACTTATGATCTCTGCCCATGAATTGAATTACTCAACACTGAACTATTTTGGACAGTAGTATATGATCTAGGACTAAGATCCAATGGTACTTAAGGGAGAAGTACAGCTCACAATAAAGGCACTGACAAAAATAAGGTTCTAGGAATTTATAGAATATTACTTTTAATTGAGGTAAATTAGGAAAAACATGCATCCCTGCATGTACTCACTAAATTGTGGAAAGAAATTTGAAGTGTTGGGGATTTAAGGTTAATTGTTCAAAATGACTTTCCTAACCCACTAAGTTTAACTTTACCACATGGATGGGTGGGGACATAAAAATGTGTAAGTTGATCTAGTGAAAAAGGAATTGCCTAATTTTCCCATTAAATTGATCGAATTAATCAGCAAAACTTGGGAATATTATCGCCAGAAAAGAAGCAGCAAAGAATGCAGAGTGCATACCCTTACACACAAAAGATTCCTACAGCACTCAGACTTGGGCCAAGGGGAGTAGCAGTAGCTGAAGCACACAGAGACACCCAATGTGAGACAGAGTTGACCTTAGGGCCTGCTACTCTATGAAACCAGAGCTATGAGGCTTCACTTAACTTCCTAGAGGATTGGGGTGAGAGTCATAATTGGTAGGACTAAATAGTTGCTTAGTGGTAAGAAACTGTGATACAATCGGGAAGACATATATCTGGAATCCACCATTTGCTTCAGGATAAATATGTGAAATCTTGCAAGGATTAACTGCTTCTGAAAAACCACTGCAGGGTCAATGACACAACAACCATCGCAGATTTGTAACAATGGCCTTAAGTCATAAGGCTGGAGACTGAAGTGCCTGGAAGCCCTATGAACCTGAATTATATAGCCTTTCAACTTGCCTAATAAACCCCATAATCATGAGTATGGTTCCATGTGCTCTGTGAACTATTACAGTAAGACAGGTGTTGAAATTTGTGAAAAGAGGTGTGTGAGCGTGGGAACATGTGTGACCTCATGGAAACTGGCTTTGTGCTGTTAATGATTATGATGATGACAGTTCTTGTGGAGTTAATTAAGGTCAGATATGGTTGTCCCCACTCTGCCTACCCTCTTTTGACAGACAGCTACCCGGCCAATTGGTGTTATTTCTGGAGTTTTCAAAAGTGGTTGTTTTCAGAGCCATTTAATGGTATGGGAGGAAATTATTTATCTTCTCCAGTAAAGGAACTGGTGAGTTTGAAGTGCTTGTTTTCAGGTTTGAAGCACAGCTTCTTACCATTAGGCCACCACAGCTCCCTTCCAACAAATAGGAAGCTATATTTGTACTAACCTTTTTAAAAAAGATAAAGACAGAACATATAAATAACAATATAATTTATTTTATTTTTTTGTTGTTTTTATGTGCCATCGAGTAGTTTGGGACTCATAGCGACACTATGTACAACTGCCCTAAACTCTGCTCTGTCCTGTGCCAATTGCACTGTCTCTGACACTCCCATCCCGATTATCCCAGTCAATCCACCTCATAGAGGGCCTTCCCATCCTGCGCTGTCCCTCCACCCTCCTAAGCATGATGTCCTTCTCCAAGGACCAGTCTCTCCTCACAACATGTCTGAAGTATGTTAGATGGAGTCTCAGAATCCTTGCCTCCAAGAGGCCACCTGGTTTAACCCTTCCCAGGACGAATCTCTTTGTTTCCCTAGCAGTCCATGGTATTCTCAATACTCTTCTCCATCACCACAGCTCAAAGGCATCAATTCTCCTTCTATCCTCCTTGGTCATTGTCCAACTCTCTGATGCAAAGCAAGTGATTGTGAAACAATGGCCTATATCAAATGCACCTTAGTCTCCAGAGAGACACCATAGCTCTTCAGTACATTGGAGAGGTCCCTAACAGCAGACTTTCCCATGGTAATGAGCCTTTTAATTTCCTGGCCACTGGTGCCCAGAGTGTTGACTCTGAAGCCAAGCAAACTAAAGCTGTGTACAATCTCAATCTCTTCACCATC
>NW_006400003.1:3673842-3676171 GCF_000299155.1 Elephantulus edwardii
CTATTAACATTAAAATATCACCTTTAGTCTTATTAAAGTCAACCTAAATTTAGGTTTTATGCCATTGAGTTGTCTCACATGTGTAATACCTATATGTATTACAATTGAAACCTTTCCCTGCTCCCACACCTTTCGTTATATCTCTACTTTGCTTAAGCACTTTTGTTGAAATCACTGTGCTAATCATGTTGCTGAGCCTCGCCGAGGTTTTTTTCTATCATTACTTGACTTTCTACTATTTGAAGCATTCTATCATTCTCAAGGATGGTATCTTTTGATAATAAGTTCAAAAAATGAGAAACAAAATCTTACCATCCTTTCCTCTAGAAAGCACTCTAGTTACACTTCCTCCATGAAGCACAGATAGACATTCCTACTGTATTCTCTGCTTTCTACCAAGATTCATCTAACAATTATCTATAATATCCCTAGTACCACAACCTCTTCTAGATAAATAAATAAATATATTTAGATAGATCAATAGATGTACAGAGCTCTGATGTCTAGTGGCAAGAAGTTGCACTACAATCCTAAAGACAGATGGTTTGAGGCCACCAGCCAGCTGTTCTGCCAAAAAAGGATGAGCAATCTCCCTTCCATGTGATTAACTGAGTTGTGATTAACCTGCTGGAGGGTCAGCAGGTTGAGTCAGTTCTGACTCAACGGTCAGATACATACATACGTGTGTGTTTGTGTGTATGTGTCCATCTGTGTTTCATTGATTATGCAAAGGCTTTTGACTTTGTGGATCACAATAAACTGTATATGTTTGACTCTGAGAAGAATGGGAGTCCCAGAATATTTGATCGTGCTTATGCGAAAACTGTACTTGAACCAAGAGGCAGCCATCAGAACAGAGAAAGGAGCGACAGCATGGTTCAAAATTGGGAATGGTGTTTGTCAACAATGTGTCCTATAACTGTATCTTTTCAATCTATATTGTTCTTGTTATTATTGTTGTTATGTATCTTCGAGTCCCCTGCAACTTATAGTGACCTTATGTATAACAGCCCTAAACCCTGGTCTATCCATCCTGTGCCAATCTCACTGTTTCAGACACACCAACCCCGATTATCCCAGTCACTGAATCAATGAATCAATCTACCTCATAGAGGATCTTTCTCTCATGCACTGTCCCTCTACCCTCCCAAGCATGACGTCCTTCACAAAGGACTGGACCCTCATTGCAACATGTCCAAAGTATGTCATATGAAACCTCAGGATCCTTGCCTCCAAGGAGCAAACTGGTTCAACCCTTTCCAGGATGAACCTGTCTGTTTCCTTAGCAGGCTGTGGTATATTCAACTCTTCTCCAAATCCACAACTCAAAGGCATCAATTCTCCCTTTATCCTCCATAGTCATTGTCCAGCTTTCTGACACATAACAAGTGATTACAAAGACCATGGTCTGTAACAGGTGCACCTTAGTCTCCAGAGAGACACCATTGCACTTCAGTATTCTGGAGAGGTCCCTAACAGCAGACTTTCCCATTGCAATACATCCTTTAATTTCCTGACTTCTGGTACCAGGAGCGTTGACTGTGGAACCAAGCAAACGAAAGCTGTAAACAATCTCAATATCTTCACCATCTATCCTGATGCTGTCAGTTGGCCCATTGGTGAGGATCTTTGTGTTTTTAAAATTGAGCCTCAAACTATATTAAAGCCTGCAGTCCTTGACCTTCTGCAGCAAGAACTTCAAGTCCTCCTCAGTTTCAGCAAACAGGGTAGTGTCATCTGCATAATGAAGATTGTTGATTAATCTTCCTCCAATCCTGATGCCACACTTCTCCTCATACATCCCAGCCACCCAGATAATCTGTTGTGTATATGGGTTCCAAAGGTATGGAGACAGGACACATAACTGGCATACACTCTTCCCAATTTTGAACCATGCTGTATTTCCTTGCTCTGTTCTGACAACTGCCTCCTGGTCCAAGTATAGATTTCGCGTTAGCGTGATCAAGTGTTCTGGGGTATCCATTCTTCTCAGAGTCAGCCACAGTTTGTTGTGATCCACACAGTCAAATGCCTTTGTATAATCAATAAAACACAGATAGGCATTCCTCTGCTACTCCCTGCTTTCTGACAAGATCTATCTAACATTAGCTACTATATCCCTAGTACCACAACCCAACTAAACCCAGATTTCACTTCTGGCAGTTCTCTGTTGATGTGCTGTTCCAGTCATTTTTGGATAATCTTCAGCAGAATCTTGATTACATGTAATATCAATGATATTGTTCAATGATTTCCATATTCTGTTGGATAACCTTTCTTTGGAATGGGAACAAATACAGATTTCTTCCAGTCTGTTGGCCAAGTGGTT
>NW_006400003.1:3677068-3678247 GCF_000299155.1 Elephantulus edwardii
TATTCTTTGCCATTTCCTTCGAAGCAGCCTGAACTTCTTCTTTCATCACCATAGGCTCTTGCTCATATGTTGTTTCATGAAATTCTTCTCTGTCTGCAAATTCCTTTCGATACAGTGATTCAGTATATTCTTTCAATCTTCTTTTACTACTTCCTGGATCATTCAACATTCTGCCAAAAGCATCCTTGATTATAGCAAATCGAGGTTTGAATTTGTTATTTAGTTCCTTGAACTTAAGAAATGCTGAGCAAGTTCAGCTCTTTTTATTTTCTGACTCCAACTCCTTGCACATTTCATTGTAATATTTTGCTTTGTCATCCCGTGCTGCCCTTTGAAATCTTCTACTTCCTTGTGCTTTGGCTTCCCTGTGCTCCAGTGCAATTTTCAGCGTCTCTTCTGACATCCATTTTGGTGTTCGCTTCCTCTTCTGTCTTTGCAATAACTGTTTGCACTCTTCCTGGATGATACCCTTGATATCCTCCCACAACTTGTCTGGTCTTAGCTCATCAGTGTTCAAGGCCTCAGGCTTGTTCCTGAGATGGTTCTGAAATTCAGGTGGGATAGACTTAAAGTTATATTTTGGTTGCCTTGGATTTGGTTTCATTTTCCTCAACTTCAGCTTGAACTTGCATATGAGTGATTGGTGGTCTGTTCCACAATCAGCTTCTGGCCTAGTTTTCACAGCTGATCTTGAGTTTCTCCAGCGGTTCTTTCCACAGATGTAATTGATCTGATTCCTATGCATACCATCAGGTTCATACCCAAATAAAATCTTGCTGAGGATTACTCAAAAACAGGTAATGTACTAGATAGATAATAAGTGCTAGAAATGAAAACTGAATTCAGAAGAGGCTATGCAATGAGATATATAGTTGTTAATGGTGGAAAGATCTTGACTGATAGCAGAGTACAAGAAAGGTGTTTTCTTGTGGTTTTCAAATACATAAAGACATTATATTGTGTATAGCTTAATAAATTATGGATAAAGTTGAAAACAAGGGAAATTCTTTTTTTTAACTATTATTAAATATTATTAGTTTTAAGAACATTTACAGAGATTTTGTGTTTTCATTCATTCATTGTTGCACTGCTTTCTCTACCCTCCTCCCCAGTTCATTCTTCTTCCCCGCCCCTCCCCGTAAATGTCTTTTTTAATTTTCCAATTGCCACAGTGCTTGT
>NW_006400003.1:3679645-3695561 GCF_000299155.1 Elephantulus edwardii
TTCTTTTTTTTTTTAAATTTAAATTTGTTATTAATTTCATTGAAAATTTACAGAGACTTTGGATTTCCATTCATTCATTGTTGTAAATTTGTCCCCTCCCAAGGCTCCCCCCAACCCCAGAACTCTACCTGGGGAGGGTTTGTAAAGCACTGAAAGAATCTTTTCTTTTACTTTTCCAAGAGGGAAATTCTTAAACAATTATTCTCATGTGAAACTCATACATTGACCAAGAAGCAGATGTTACCTACCCCATTTCTTATATCCTTGTTAAATTAATTCCTTTTATCATTGTTATGTGCTTGTTGAGGAGCAGTAAGGAGATGAAGGAAGGTAGGTAATTAGAAGGGAAGCAATAGGTAATAATGACAAGACACAAAAATGCTTTAGGTGCCATTTTTTACTGTACTGAAGCATAAAATCAACATTGACTATGTTGACAAGTCAGTGTGCATTAGATGTGTTTGTACTTGTATATCGAGTATAAAAATATTACACAGTTAATATTTTTTTTCAATTTAAAGCCTTTATAATTACAATGACACACAGCCACATACAAGGACATATTTAAAAGCCATTATCTGGTAAGAACAAATAGGGTTCCTGAATAGAGTCATCAGTAGAATAATATAAAAATCAGGTAGCTCATTACAGAATACGTAGTACCTTCCTGTCTCCCACATATTTACAAATCACAATTTAACTGTGCATGGCTAACCTGAAGCAATGAAGAACTGCACTGAGGCATACGTGTTTCCAAACTTGTAAAAGATGGTAGTATTGTTGTTTGGTTTTATTTTTAAAAATCTGATAGCATTTGAGTTTACTAGTCTATAATCACATGACTAAATATTTTCACTTCTTTCTCTTGTCATTGCTTTCACTGTCAATATTTACTATATTGTGAATAGTATTGAGTTTATGAGAAAAAAAAAGACAAGACACAAAGGGAATATGTGAGAAGGAAAGAATAGTAAATTAAGGGGGAGGTGGGAACCAGAAGAGCTTGTTTCTTCTTTTGCCTTCAGGGTTTCATGTAAGGAAAGAAGAGCCTTAGGCTATGGAAACAATTGGGTTGTCTGAGAGGAAATTTTGCAGATGTTTTTAGAGTCACTAAGAGATTAGCCTAGAATGTAGTGTGGCGTGAAATAATTTTTCATGAAGAATATTTCAGTTGCTTAAAGTATTACTTCAGGGCTTGTGTTGACTCTCTTTTCCTCCTTTGTTTTTTATTCAATCATCTATACACTTATGGGAACATGCTCAAAATATTTCAGATTGCCTCCAGGTCCTAAAGTTTTTCAAGAGCACTACCATATGTTCTGAGATTCCCCTTCTTCTCAAGGTTAGATACAGTTTGATGTGATCCACACAGTCCTTTGAATACCCAGTGAAGCTCAGATAGACATTCCTTTGGTACTCTCTACTTTCAACCAAGATCCATCTGACATTGACAGTGATGTCTCTAGTGTCACAGACTCTTTTAAACCCAGACTGTTCTTATAGTAATTCTCTGTCGATGCACAGTTCTTGTCACTTTTTAATAATCTTTAACAGAATTTTGGTTGAGTGTGATTTTAGTAATATTTTTCAATACATTGTTGTGTTGCCTTTTATTGGAAAGAGAATAAATATGGACCTCTTCCAGTGAATTGGCCAGGTGGTTGTCCTCCAGATTTCTTGTCACAGCCTAGTGAGCATTTCCAGGGCAGTATTTGTTTGTTATAACATGTCAATTAGACAGATCATTCAGTGGAACCAGGAGAAATCACAGAGATAGAGGAGATCAAAGATTGGGCCGTGAGCCCCATTGCCAATGCCACATAGGTGCTGGGGAACTGCTTGCTGAAGTTAAGCACACACTTTGAATCTACTTGCTGATGCCACACACACACACACTGGGTAGCTGCTGAAGCACAGACTGGAGAGCAAAGAAGTCAGGAAAGCTGAAATCTGAGTGAGTGTGAGCCCAGAACTCCAGTCCAATCATTGCCAACCCACTCCTAGAACTCTGGTCCAGATACTGCCTACCATGCCCAGAATGCAACTTCCAAAACACAACAGGAGT
This sequence comes from Elephantulus edwardii, assembly GCF_000299155.1. NCBI lineage: Eukaryota > Metazoa > Chordata > Mammalia > Macroscelidea > Macroscelididae > Elephantulus > Elephantulus edwardii. The sequence continues at coordinate 3,681,711 of NW_006400003.1, forward strand.
GATGCTGGAACTTGAATGAGGTACTTTGAGGAGGATCACTGTTGTTTGGCTGGATCATGTGGGGCCCCTTTGGCTCAATCAGATGGAGTGGAACAACTGGAGCTTATTATTAAAGGGAGAACCAAGGCTTCTTGGTTTTTCAATCAGATCTCCACACTCTGCCTTGCATCTCCTCATTTCCACTCCATCAATTGCCTTTAGCCCAGAGCACTTTGGGCTATCTTAGTTGTGGCAATTGTTTGAAAAAAGAGGCTGCTTCCACGGGCCTTTTCTCTAGCAAACTGAGAGAAACCCAGGCATGGTAGCTGCCCCACCCTCTTCTGTAATGGTGACTTCAGATCAAGAACTTGCTACCTCCTCAGACATGAAAAATTCTACCATAGCAATGTCACATGGGAAGCAAGCTAACTAATCCCCTATACAAGCCCAAAGCAAGATGTCACTCCAAAAATGTGACACAGTATCAATGGATATGCTGAAGACAGAAAGTCTACTGAAGCTTTCTGACACAGAATTTAAAAGAACAATAACTGAATATTTTCAATGTGTGAAAGACAAACTTGAAGAATTACAGGATTCTACAAGCAAAAACCAGGAGGAACTTAAAAACAATCCAGAACAATGCAGATAAAACAAATGAGGCATTAGGGGCTCTGGAAAAACAGGAAATCACAATCCAAACTATGAGAACCTATGTTTCAGATGCTGTCAAAATAATGGAGGGACACATGAGCAAAGTTGAAGAGATGGAAAATAGGACTAGTGAAATAGAATATAAAATTGTCAACATTTATCAGCAAGAACAAAAATCAGAATTTAAAAGGAAGGAAAAAAAAAGAAGAAAACTTAAGAATAATGTGGGATACTATCAAGAGAAAGAACATGCACATAATCGAAATCCCACAAAAGGAAGAGCAAGTAAAGGCAGTGAAAAAGTTATGAAAGAATTACTAGAAAAATAATTTCCCAGGCATAAATGAAGAATGAAAGAATATGTATTCTAGAAGCTGAGTAAACACCATGTAGAATAGGCTCCCCCCAAAAAACACCAAGGTGTATCATTGTCAAATTTGCCAGAACCAAGGATAAGAAGAGAATTCTGAAAGCAGCGAGAGAGAAACAAAGAGTAACTTATAAGGCAGAACAAATAAGATTAGGTGCTGATTTCTCAGCAGACACAATTCAAACAAGAAGTAAAAGGAATGACATGTAAGGAACATTCAAAGAACTCAACTGTCGACCAAGAATATTATACCTGGCAATATTGTCCACCAAATATGAAGGAGAAATCAAAATACTCCCAGAAAAACAGAGCCCAAGGGAGTGTGTATAAACAAGACCAGAATTGCAGGAAACACTGAGGGTCATCTTTCTTTCAAAGGTGCCACAGGAAATAGGATGGACCAAAGTAACTAACAACAACATCAAAAATAACTCAACAAAATGATAGCAATAAAAGGATGCCTCTCAATAATGACTCTGAATGCAAATTATTTAAATGCACGCCTGAAGAGAAAAAAGAGTAGCATATTGTGTGTCTGTGTCTGTATATATATGTGTGTATACACACACACACACACACACACACACATAAAATCCATCAATATGCTATCTTCAAGTGACACATCAGAAAAAATGAAGATAAAGAAAGACTATAAATAAAAGCATGGGGGAAAAATATACCAAGCAAATGGCAACAAGACAAAAGCAGTAGTGGTGATATTAATTTCCAGTAAAATAGATTTCAATGCAAAAGCCATCATAAAGGACAAGGAAGGTCACTACATAATGATTAAGGTGTCAATAGAACAAGAAGATGTGACAATATATCTCCATGAAAAAAAGGAAAAATCTGCAAAATATATAAAACAAACATTAACAAAACTGAAAAAAATAAACAGACAACACTGCTATAGTAGTTGGAGACTTCAACACACCACTTTCAAGAAAAGATAGAACTTCAAGAAAGGAACTCAACAAAGACTCTGAAGAATTAAGCTACAAAATAAACTAACTTGATCTCATAGATATTTACAGGCTAATGCATAAAGAAAACCCAAACGAACAAACAAAGAAACCACCACAGTATACCTTCTTCTCCAATGTGCATGGAACATTTTCCAGAATAGATCATAATTTATGACACAAGGAAAACATCAATAAATTCAAAAGCAAAGGAATAATACAAAGCATCTTCTCAGACCACAATGCTATAAAATTAGAAATTAATAACAAGAGGATAAAGAAGAAAAAATAATCCATACATTTGGAAGGTGAAAAACATCCTGTATGAACATGAAATAAAAACTGAAATTAAAGTTTCTTGAATAAAGATGAGAATGAAAACATAACATACCAAAACCTCTTGAAAATAGCCAACGCAGTAAGCAGAGGTCAATTAATAGCAATAAGTAAACATATTAAAAGATGGGGAAAATTGGCCTTTGATTCTTTCACCCAACAGCTCCAACAAACTGAAAAAGAACAGCAATAAAACCTGACACCTTCAAAAAAACCCCCAAAATTATATAAATTCAGGGAGAAATAAATTAAATGGAAAACAAAAAATAATTTAATCCATCAGCAAAACCAGGAATTGGTTCTTTGAAAAGATCAATAAAATTGACAAACCGCTAACAAAATTAACAAAAGAAAAGAAGGAAATTACACAAATAATCAAAATAAGGGATGAAATGGATGGACAATGTCACAACAGAACTAACTAAAATAAATAGGTTAACAATGAAATATGAAAAACTAAAATAAAACAAATATAAAAACCAAAAGGAAATAGACAAATACTTAGGAAATTACAACCTATTGAAATGGACACAAACCAAAATTGAACAATTGTACAGACCCATTACAAAAAGAGAAATTGAAAACGTAATAAAACAATGCCCAGCCAAAACGGCCCTAGACCAGATAGTCTTACCAGTGAATTTTATCAAATATTCACTGAAAAACTGTCACCAATTCTACATAAACTATTAGAGAAAACAGAAAAAGATGCAATTAATGCAGACTCATTATATGAAGCATATATATCCTAGATATTAAAGCCAGGTAAATACATTACCAAAATAGAAAACTATAGGCCAATCCTGAATAATATCCTGGCCAATAGTTAGCTCTTATGGCCTAGTGTCAAGAAGCTGCACTGCAATCCCAGAGGTAAACGGTTCAAAAATACCAGATGCTTTGTTAGAGAAAGATAGGCAATCTCCTTCAATACCACTCAGATCCAATTTGATGGTAAAAATAAAAAAAAAAAAATCCTGGCCAATAGAATCCAAAGATACCAAAAAAAAAAAAAAAATTACCATGACCAAGTGGGATTCATAACAGCTATGAAAGGATGGTTCAACAGAAAAAAAAAAAATAAGTGTAATTCATCACATTAACAAAAGAAAGAACAAGAACTACATAATCCTGTCAATTGATGCAGAAAAGGCCTTGGACAAAATCCATTACCCTTTCCTCATTAAAACACTCAATAAAATGGGAATAGAAGGAAATTTCCTCAACATAGTAAAAAGTGTATATACAAACCCAAGAGCCAATGTTGTTCTCAATGGAGAGAAATTAAAGGCATTCCCCTTGAGAATAGGAACTAGGCAAAGATTCTCACTATCACTTCTACTATTCAATATTGTATTAGAAGTCTTAATGGTAGGAATAAGACAAGGGAAGGAAATAAGAGGTATCGAAATTGACAAAGAGGAAGTAAACTTGTCTCTGTATGCATATGATATGATAGTATACTTAGAAAACTAAAAATTCTGGACATAGTTGACCAATTCAATAAGTGGCAGGATAGAAGATCAACATACAAAACTCAATTTGATTTCTCTACAGTGACAAAGAGAATGTAGAAGTGGAACTAAGAGAAACAATACCCATCCCAATAGCTAGTCAGAAGATTAAATATTTGGGAGTAAATCCGACTAGAAACACAAAATTCTTATTCAAAGAAAATCATAAGAGTTTACTTCTAGAAACAAAAAGAGATCTTTAAAGATAGAAGACTATCTCTTGCTCATGAAGACTCAATATTGAAAAAAACAAACACAATTCTACCAACGACAATCTACACATTCAATGCAATTCCAATATATATCAATTCTATTCTTCAACAAGATGGAAAAGGCAATCTCCAGTTTTATTTGGAATGGAAAGAGATCCCGAATGAGCAAATCACTCCTTCAAAAGAGAAACAAGGTATGAGGCATCTCACTTCCAGGTGTCAAATTCTACTACACTGCTGTGCTGGTCAAGACAGTGTGTTACTGGTACAATGACTAACACATAGATAAATGGAATACAATTGAGAACCCAGAAATCAGCCCAACTACTTATGGTCGACTGATTTTTGACAAGGAGATAAAATCAGTTAAGTGAGGAAACAACAGCCTTTTTAACAAAAGGTGTTGGCAAAATTGGAAAACCACATGCAGAAAACAAAAACAAGACCCACACCTCACACCATACACAAAAACCAACTCAAAGTGGATCAAGGACCTAGGACTAAAATCAGGGACTATAAACTTCATTAGAGAAAAGCTTGGAAGAACCATAGAAATACTAATCCACAGCTTGAACAGTCTTCGAGGCATTTTGAAAAACCTACAACCAGGAGAGGATAATATAGATGAAAGGGACCTTCTAAGAATCAAAGTGCATCCAAAAACGGGAAGCCACCGACGGGGAAAATATATTTGGTAATGACCTGTCTTGTAAGAGACTTTTCTCTAGACTTTAAAGAATACTCAAAGACCACAAGATAAAGATAAACAACCCAGATATGAATCTTGTCCTATCTTGTACCATCTTCTCACTTCCTGACTTGTATGTAATATTATATGGTTTGAAAGATGCTCACTATCAGCAATAAAAATAAGAGTCTTAATGTGAAAAAGCTTTTCAATTAATCAAGTGCGTGTTCAAATTAAAGCTGAAGTAAATCAAAACATATCCATAAAAATTATAATAGGACTTTCAGTCTATCTTAACTAAATTTAGAAACTGTATCAAGGGTAGATTTGATGTATTGAACACTAATGCCCAAAGACTAGAAAAATTATAGGATGACATCAAGGACATTATTCAGAAAAAAATTAAAAGGTGAATAATAAGATGGGGACGGACTAAAATGGTGTTCAGAATAGACTGAAAATTGCACTAGAACATTGTTGTTGTTGTTATGTGCTGTTGAGTTGCTTGCTGTCCTGTGCCAATTGCACTGCCTCTGACACACCTATCCCGATTACCCTGGTCACTGAATCAACCCACCTCATAGACGGCCTTCCCCTCCTGCGATGTCCCTCCACCCTACCAAGCATGATGTCCCTCTCCAAGGACCGGTCCCTCTTTACAACATGTCCAAAGTATGTTAGACGGAGCCTCAGAATTCTTGCCTCCAAGGAACAGCCCAGTTTAACCCTTTCCAAGATGAATCTGATTGTTTTCCTAGCAGTCCATGGTACTCTCAATACCCTACTGCAGCACCACAGCTCAAAGGCATCAATTCTCCTTCTATCCTCCTTAGTCACTGTCGAATTCTCTGATGCATAACAAGTGATAGTAAAGACCATGGCCTGTATCAGATGCACCTTACTCTCCAGACTAACACCATTGCTCTTCAGTATTTTGGAGAGGTCCCTAACAGCAGACTTTTCAATGGCAATATGTCTTTTAATTTTCTAGCAACTGGTGCCGAGAGTGTTGACTATGGAGCCAAGCGAACTAAGGCTGTGAACAATCTCAATCTCTTCACCATCCATCCTGATGCTGCCAATTGGTCCAGTGGTGAAAATCTTTGTCTTTTTGACATTGAGCCTCAATCCATATTGAAGGCTGCAGTCCTTGACCCTCCACAGTAAGCGCTTCAGGTCCTCCTCAGTTTCAGCAAGTAGGGTTGTGTCATCTGCATAAGGCAGATTGTTGCTAGATCTTCCACCAATCTTGACCCCACATTTCTCCTCATAGAGCCCAGCCTCCCGGATAATCTGTTCAGCATACATGTTGAAAAGGTATGGAGACAAGACACATCCCTGGCATGCACCCTTCCCAACTTTGAACCATGCTGTGTTTCCTTGCTCTGTTCTGACGATTGCATCCTGGTCCCAGTGTATGTTTCTTGTTAGCATGATCAAGTGTTCTGGGATTCCCATTCTTCTGAGAGTCAGCCAAAGTTTGTTATGATCCACACAGTCAAATGCCTTTGCATAGTCAATGAAACACAGATAGATATTCCCTGGTATTCCCTGCTTACAATTAAGACCCATCTAATATTAGCTACAATATACCTAGTACCACGACCCTTCTAAACCCAGTCTGGAATTCTGGCACTAGAACATAGAGATGACAAAACAAATATTGCTGTGGATATTGTTAATGGTAATTGATTCTGCTTGTGGAGTTTGTGGAGGTCAGACATGGTCACTTACATACTTAACAAATTTTTTTTCATCTTCCATAAAGACTTACAACCTTGCAACATGATGGAACTTCACTCTGAATTCACACAATGGGTTTGATTTGTTTTTTGGTTTTGTTTTTTTTTTTAATTCTGTAAGGTGAGTTCTAGGAATAGTTGATTTTGAAACTTGTAAGTAGTATGAAAACATTTGAGTGATTAACTCTTTTTGAAAGCAACTAATTTACTCATATTTTTAAATTAATGTCACAGAGAAGGGATATAATTCACCAAATTAAAATTCCCTTCTTTATATTCCATGCTTCCCAAGAAATATGTCATGTGGATAAGGACATGTGAGTTGGACAGTAAAGTAGAGAGGACTGGTTTGGAGTTTAAAAACTAAATAATATAAAGACTTCAGCTAATGGAAAGAAATGAATTCTATTGTAGTTTTTAGGGTGCCTCTCTGTAGTATGTTTAAATCTGTAACCTAAATTATAATATTGCATTCTAATCACTTTCTGGTGGAGTGATAATATTATTCTCAATTTACAAATTAGAGGACTGAGGAAATTACATATATTAGAGACTTTTCCATTTGGAGGTATATAAAATTGTAGTGACACATAAATTGCATATTATAGGGAACAAATATTAATAATTTATAACTTAAAATTTAATAATGTATAATTTAAACATCTTAAGTCTTTTCCAAGGCCACGTGAGTTTTCAAAGACCCCAGGCTACCCATCGTGGACAGAATTTGGTGTTGGTTGGGCCCAAAGGTCTAGAGATTTTATTTTGGAGGAATATTCTTCTAAATTGTACATCTGTCAATTTTCTTCACGGAGGCAATCTGAGTTCACTGTGATGCTGAACCTTGTGCCACTGGGGGAGTCAAATGCCATGATGGCTGCTCATGGTGGACAGTGTTTGGTGGAACTCCCAATTTAAGACAGATTTGGAAGCAGGAGTGGCATCCACTTCCTAAACCACATGCCTCTGGAAACTCTATAAACTTGGAGATATTACTTTAGTTATAAAAGGCTTCAGGCCGATGGCCATCAACAATAATCAACATCATCGTATGCTACCGAAACTAGAGGGATTTCTGATGGTGCAATCCACAGGGAGTTGCTCTGTCAACTCAAAGGTAATATGTCTCTGCTGGTTCTAATTGGCCAATGGCTTTGAGACAGAAAGATGAATAATATGCTTCCATGTAAAAAACAGCCCCTCATAACTGCTGGAGTATAAACTATAAGCTAAGTAAAAGCATTGAAAGAGAGAAAGTTTATCATATAACAATGCTAATAAGAATGTTTCAAATACAAGTTTAAGACTTTAATCTACAGGCTAAATTTTGCCTACTATCTGCTTTGAAGTTAATCTTTGTTCTTTTATAAGTAAAAAAAACTCATCTCCATTCAAAATCATATTCAAAGCCCTTATATTTCAAGAAAAATCATACCCTCTACCTTGTGTTTTTTTGAGCTCTTTTCAAAGCACTGGTTTTATCTTCCTTTGGACGTAATATGTCTTTTTCTTACAAGAGATTCCAGATGTTGTCATACTATTTAAAAAGGAATCAGCGATTAAATGGCTTGTTTTTAAGTATCAGACATGAAACTTTAACACTATGTCTTATTAGCCTGTTACTTAGCTATTAATGGCTCATTTTTTGTTCCATCCACAAAGAAGGGGAAACACTAATAAACCACAGTTAATTAATAAATAAATAAGAAAATACTTTTAACAATGAAAGATGTGGAAAATGTTCAAAGAATAGATATTATTATTTGCTATGCTGCAAGTGTTTCTTTACATATATTACTACTTGTGCAGACTGTGAACTGTTTGAGATAAAAGCACAATGGGCCATTCATTTTCTTGTTTTCCAAATGTCTAACAATTTCCTCCCATATCAGTGGTTTTACTGATTGTAGATATAGAAATTATTTGGATACTTTCATTCCATTTGTATTTATTTTGTCAAAAAGAAATTTTTAATTTTGCCAAATTGAAGCTTATTTGGAATCTTATGGGCGTTTGAGTAGATTCCATTTTTATGTTTAGTATTATATTTGTCTTATAAGACAGTCTGATTGCTAATGAAGTCAACAGAATTCTGGAAGAATGGGCATTACCTGATCAAGAGGATTAGGAAAGGGTCTGAGACCCTGTCTTATGTGAATCTATGGGATGTCTGAAGCTGAATTAGGAGAGTCAAAGGTGAAAATCAAGACCCTAGCTGTGTAAGCAGCCTGGTGTTTCCATCACGGGTTGGGACTGAACATCCTACCTAGAAAACCTGATTGTTAAGAAGTTGATGTAATTATGGCTGCTTCTAAATCTATCTTGAAATACAATATTATGAGTAACAGGATAATATCCATACATATACAAGGAAGACCTGTTAATACATCTGTTGGTGATAATAAACTTGTTAATAAAATCATTAACATTTATGCACCAAAAACCAGAGCTGAGGAGGAGAAAATAGATGATTTCTTCCAACTATTGCAGTCTGAAATCAATTGAACATGTAACCAAGATGCATTAATAAAAATGGGCGACTGGAATGTGAAAGTTAAGCACTAGGAAGAAGGAAAATATGGACTTGGTGACAGAAATGAGGCTGGGAATATAATGATAGAATTCTGCACAATTAATGATTTATACATAGCAAGGGCATTTTATAAAAAACTATACACATGGATTCCATCTGATTAGACGCATAGAAATCAGATTCATTACATCTGTGGAAGGAATGATTGATAAAATTTAATATCAGCAGTGATCACTATGTAAGGTATTGATATGCAAGTTCAAATTAAAGAACGTCAAATCATATCCACAGGAATCAAAATTTGATCTGGAGTCTGTCACCCTGAATTTAAAAACCAACTTAGGAACAGGATTGATAATTCAAACACTAATGAACAAAGGCCAGATAAGCAGTGGGAAGCTATCAAGGATACCATCCATGAAGAATGGAAAAGGTCATTACAAAGAAGGAGGAAAAAGAAAGTCCAAAATACATGTCAGAAGAGACTCTGAATATTGCACTAGAGTGCTGAGAAGCCAAAGGAAAAGGAAGAAATCAGGAAGTAAGGAGGTGAATGAATAGAAGATTTCACAGGGCGGCTCAGAAAGACAAGGCAAAGTATTATAATGAAATGTGCAAGGAGCTAGAGTAGGAAAATCAAAAGGGTGAAACTCATTCTGCATTTCTTAAGCTAAAGGAACTGAAGAACAAATTCAAGTCATGAGTTCAATGCTTAAGGATGCTATAGCCAGAATATTTAATGATTCAGGAAGCATTAAAAGAAGATGGAAGGAGTATAGAGAGTCACTGTATCAAAAAGAATTGATTGACACAGTAAAATTTCATGAAACAACATATGGTAAAGAGACAATGGTGTTGAAGGAGGAAATTCAGGATGCTCTGAAGGATTTGGTAAAAAAAAAAAATCCCCAGGAATTGATAGAATTCAATTGACATATTTAAACAAACAGATGCTCCCATGGTAATGCTCAGGTTGTGCCAAGAAATCTGGAGGACAACTACCTGGTCAACTGACTGGAAGAGATCTATATTTACTCCCATTCAAAAAAAAAGGTAACCCGGCTGAGTGTGGAAATTATTGAACAATATCATTCTGACTCGAACAGTACATTTGCAGAGAAATACCAAAAATACAATCTGGGTTTAGAAGAGTTCATGGCATTAGAGATTATCACTAATGTCAGATGGATCTTGGCAGAAAGCAGAGTACCAGAGGAATGTCTATTTGTGTTTCTTGGACTATGCATAGGCACTAGTAGTGTGGATAACCACAAACTGTGGTGAATTCTGAGAAGAATGGGAATCCCAGAACACTTGGTTGTGCTTATGTGAAACCTATACTTGAACCAGGAAGCAGTCCTCAAAACAGAGCAAGGAAACACTGCATGTTTAAAATCAGGAAAAGAGTGTATTAGGGATGCATCCTATCTTCATATCTTTTCAATCTATATGGAGGCAGAGTATTCAGGAAGTTGAGCTCTATGAGGAGAAATGTGGCATCAGGAATGGAGGGAGACACATCAACAACCTATGTTAAGCAGATGGCACAACCTTCCTTCGTGAAACTGAGAAGGGCCTGTAGGGCTTGCTGCAGAAGGCCAAGGACTGTAGTCTTCATTATGGACTGAAGAGCAACATCAAGAAAACAAAGATTCTCACTACGGGGCCAATTGGCAGCACCATGATGGAAGTAGAAGAGATTACGTTTATTAACAATTACCACTTGCTTGGCTTTGAAGGGACAGCAGAAACCCCATTTTTTATAAACCTCCATTAACGCTAGAGGCAGAAGTGGGCCATAAAAATTCTTAGCTTAGGGCAAACATGAGTGCCCCAGGTAAAGCCTTGTCTGTCCTTGAAAAGTAAGGGAATAACTAGTGTCTACGCGACACAGAAAGAGTAAAGGCAGGCAAAGTAGCCAACCCGTCAAAAGTCAACCCAAATGACTAATTCCCCAGCCCACCAACCATGATCGCAATCCCCCTGCCCTAACAGGGGCACTCAAAAGAGCTATAAAAGCAAGTGGGAGGGAGAACTCGGGGCTTTTTTCCTTCATCACCTTCCTGAGGAGGGAAAAAGTCTCCACACATGGAAATAATATAATAAACGCTCTTGAAATTTCAGACTTGTTTTTGGATTTCTTTGAGGGGCATTTCGTGGGCAGAACAGGCTCCACAATCAACATTCTTGGCACCAGCAGCCAGGAAATCAAAAGACGAATTGCACTGGGAAAAGCTGCTTCTAGTGATCTCTCCAGTGGACTGAAAAGCAGCAACGTCGGTATAGAGTCTAAGGTGTGCCAAATCCAGGCCATTGTATTCACAATCATTTGTTATGCATCAGAGTTGGACAATGACTAAAGATAATAAGAAGAATCAATGCCTTTGAGTTGTAGTGCTGGAGTAGAGTCTTGAATATGTCGTGGACCACTAAAAAAAACAAAGAAGTCTTTCTTGGAGAGAGTGAAATTAAGTTTCTCCTCAAAGGCTAGGATTTGAAGTTCTATCTCACATACTATGTCACATATTGTGTCCAGGAGTGACTGATCCTTAAAAAAGGCATCATGCTCAGAAGGATGGCGGAATGGTGCTTGGAAAGAGGATGCAGATGAGATGAATTGATACAGTAACTGGGGTTATAGTGTTAAGTATGTCAAAATCAGTGAGACTAGCTCAGGACAGCGCAGGAATCAGAGATGTTGTATATAGAGGTCGCAGGTTACTTAATGGCACATAACAACAATAACAACTGCAATGACAACAATTTGACACAGTTTTCCTGGAATTGTTGCCTGCATTTTCCAAATAATTTACAAGATCTATTACTTGCAAATAGTGTAATTATCTAATAAAGTGATAGATATTTTAAAATACAAATTCTAACATAAAATACCTGCAAAATCAGAAAAACTGAGGTTACTTGCATTAAAAGAAGCACATATTTTTCAAGAAATACTATTTAACTAAACAATAATTAATTAATTAGTTAATTAATTATTAATTTAAGGCAGGCGGTGGCTTAAATCCCTGAATGGAGAGGTGAGAAGAAGGTGGCCAGCTTGTTCCTGGATGACTCCACCCAGGGTCTCTGTAGCTTCTTGCTGTCTGTGCATGAAGGTCCACATGTGCAGGTAATAACAAGTTTTTGGTGTTGTGTGCTTTTCCAGGCTTGTGTTTGATGTGCAGTACTGCTCTTCCCCTCAAGAGCGAGGCCCGTGAGACTTGGTCTACTGTTTAAGGAAGGAGGTGGCTTAAATCTATGATGGGCCCTCAGGCCTGGTTCAAATTGTTGTGGTTTTAGTGTAGTTTTATTTTCTTTTTTTGTCAGACATTCTTCTAGGTGGTATAGCACCGGTCTGTGCATTGCTGTACAGAGGTAACTTATGGTTGCTGTGTTGCTAGATACTGTGACACTGATGTGTCAAATGTGACAATAAAGCTTCCCGATTAAAACAAGCATGGAAACAAGAGTGGCATCTACTTCTGAAATGCCTTGCCTCTGGAAACTCTATGAACAGTGTTAAGGTCTTTTGTTCACAGGGTCACTATGAGTCATCTCCAATTAAATGATACCTAACAACAACAAACAAACAATAATTTATATATATTATGTTTCAAATTTTAGCACTGGTAAAGGAATTGTAAATTAGACAAAAACTCTAATAGAAAATATTATTTTGTGTACAAAGTGGGGGTGGAAATAATAACAGTTATAGTGAACAATAAGTTTTAAAAATTTCATCAGATAATACCTTTAAAATGCAGAGAAAAAATGTAGAAAAATTGTGTAAATAATGCTCCTACACGTTACGTAGTAGTCAATTGTGAGACTGTATAATGATTTCTCAATCCATTTCATTGTGGTGGGAGTGCTTCCATGTTCTCCCTATGGTAAATAACGATGTTAGAAACACTGGTGTACAATCTCTATTTGTGCCTCAGTAAAAAATTATGTATACAAACATTGTAAGTAAACTAGTAAAGATAAAAAAATGATGACAGTTTCAATAACTATGATATGTTTTTAACATTCTGTGGTGTCAAGAGTTTATTGTTCAAAATGGCTTTCCTAGCCATTGACATTAACTTTGCCACATGAATGGGCACAGTTATACAAATAGGCTGTGTTAGTCTATCCACAAGGGGATTGGCTACTCTTGACATTGAATTGAGGAGGTTCAGCATTAAAAGTAAGGATTTTCAACAAAAACAAGGAAGAAGAAACAGTAAATGTCCTTTGGGACCAGAGATTCCCACAATAGTCAAATTGGGTTCTACCCAAGAGCAATTGCAGACTCAATAAAGAACCAGAGACCAATATTAAAAAGAGTTGATTTGGTATTGTTGCCTTACAGAGCTAGATCCAGAGGCCTTCACCCAACCTTGTTGGAGATCTGAGGGAAGACACCATAACTGGGAGGACTAAGGAAACTTTGTTACACTGATCTAAGCTGTGAGGCTGACGATGATCAAAGGGTCTGCGACCACTTGACTAAGTATCCCACTATATATATTGTTGTTGTTGTTATGTGCCGTCCAGTTGCTTACGACTCATAGCAACCCTATGTACAACAGCCCTAAACTCTGCTCTGTCCTGTGCCAACCGCTCTGTCTCTGACACTCCCATCCTAATAACCCCAGTCACTGAATCAATCCACCTCATAGAGGGCCTTCCCTTCCTGTGCTGTCCCTCCACCAGCATGATGTCCTTCTCTAAGGACCGGTCTCTTCTTACAGCATGTCCAAAGTATGTTAGACGGAACCTCAGAATCCTTGCCTCCAAGGAGCCACCCGGTTTAACCCTTTCCAGGACAAATCTGTTTGTTTTCCTAGCAGTCCATGGTATTCTCAATACTCTTCTC
>NW_006400003.1:3696833-3714373 GCF_000299155.1 Elephantulus edwardii
ATGTTCATTGAAATGAAAAATAAACAACCTAAATTTTTTAAAAAAAAAAAAAAAGGAATGCCTTCCTGTTGTTACCCTGCCCTGTTCTTAGTTGGTCTTCAAAACTCTGGAATCGTAGTGTGTAATATGTCAAGTTCATAAACTTTTGGTTAACCACCAGCCACTCCACATAAGAAAAATGGGCAGTCTCCTCCCACATGTATTTATAGCCTCAGAAACCAATTGAGGATTTCAGTGAGTCAGAATCAACAACAGTCGGATTTTTTTGAGGGTTGGGGGGCAATTGGCAAAGCATTCAGAACTTGACATCCATGTGTAACTAAACTGAGAAATAGATTTTGTTCTGTAGGAATCTGATAATGTCTTCCATTTTGCATAATTTGTATTCTTCACAGAAGCACATCCTGACATTATGCAATGTCCTTTTTCTATCAGCAGCCTCCATGATTATGTCCTAAAACAATCAATTGTGATTTGTTTGTTTTGTTTTGAAGTTCAGCTCTATATTCTACATTCTTTACCATGAGTTCCCTATGGACATCTCAAGGAAGATACACATTGTAGGCTCTTTGAATCTAAACTTGTATCATCAAATTATTGGTCTGTTTTATCATTAAAATAGAGGATGCTATGTGATTTCACCTCTTAAGTCATAAAAGCATTTCGTTTCTTTTATACGTATCTCAACCTTACAAATCTAAACCAAGTGAAGTATAACAAGAAAAAACAACTATGTGTTGTGTTTGTCCCTCTCTCCCTGAATCCTCCACAGGGGGCCATAGTCCTAGTAGAGTATACTTTTCTAAACATTCTATTTTTTCTCCTTTTTTCATGCACGTAGCTAATGTTTACTTTTTTATTATTGAACTGAGAATGGGAATGCAAAATGTCTGACAAATTTCTTTACCTTTCAATAATACTCAACTCTGAAGGTGAACTCCAAAATTGTAATTAGTGACTGCATACCCAAATACATTTATTAGAAAACTTAAAAATTAATGCTATGGGGAAAATGTTTCTTTTATGAATTTTAGTGAAAGTTTCACTTTCTTTGAACATTTTTTTTTTTAAATTTTTATTATTTTTGTGTGAGTGTACTGTCAAATCAGATCTGACTGGTAGAGGAGGAGATTGTCCCTCCTTCCCCAGCAGAGCATCTGGTGGATTCGAATGGTCTGCCTCTGGGATTGTAGTTGCAGCTCCTTGCCACTAGGCCACCAGAGCTCCCCTCTCTGCACATTTTTTTAATCTTCTTATGGATGGATTTTTGAGCAGTTCTTTTCATATGTGGTATTGGCTGGCGTGAACACCAAAGGGAACTAAATGGTTAAACATCATGTCTTCTGTCTACAAAAGGCTTGAATCTGGACTTAGAAAAAATTGAAGGGCCATATATAAACCTTGACAATATTTTTAATTTCTATCTTATTGTGTAAGTTGTAATTCTCAGTGGTATAACTGAAGAAAAAAAAAGCAGCTGTAGATATATTTGAACTACAAATGCAGGCTATGCACATATATTTCCCCTGATGGGATACAGAGAAATCAGATCAATTACATCTGTGGAAGGAATCACTGAAGTTCAATATCAGCAGGGAAAACTAGGTAAGGTGCTGATTGCAGAACAGACCATCAACCACTCATATGCAAGTTCACATTAAAGCTAAAGAAGGTCAAATCATATCCTCAGGAATTAAAATTTCATCTGAGTCTACCCACCTATGTTTTAAAACAACTCAGAAACAGGTTGGAGGCCTTGAATACTAATGAACAAAGAGAACATGAGCTGTGGGAGGGTATCAAGAATATTATCTTACAAAGAATGTGAAAGGTCACTGCAAAGAAAGGAATAAGGAAAGACCAGAATGGATGTCAGAAGAGACTCTGAATATTACATTAGAGTGCCTAGAAGCCAAAACACAGGTGAGAAATCAAGAAGTTAAGGAACTAAATAGAAGATTTCAAAGGGCAGAGCAGGAAGAAAAAGCAAAGAATTGTAATGAAATGTGGAAGGAGCTAGAGTTGGAAAAATCAAAAGCTATGAACTCTCTCTGCATTTCTTAAGCTAAATGAACTAAAGAACAAATTCAAACTGAGAGTTGCAATCCATAAATATGCTATATGGGCAGAATATTGAATGATAAAGGAAGCGTTAAAAGAAGATGAAAGGACTATACACAGTCACTGTATCAAAAACAATTGGTTGACGTAGAATCATTTCATGACATGAAATATGATCATGGTTACACAGTTTGATTGGGTGAGTGGGGTAAAGGAAATAATGGGAAAGATCTGTTGTGTAAAACAATGTACTCAAACCGTAAATAAATCAGAATAAAATGAAAAAAAAACCACAACACAATAAAAGTGAATTGGGAACTCCCCCCGTAAAACAAACAAACAAACACACACACACACACACACAAACACCCTCAAAAGAGGCAATGTGATGAAGGAGGGAATTCATGCTGCTCTGAAGGACTTGGCAAGAAATAGCACCATAGGAGTTCTTGGAATCCCAACTGATATATTTCAACAGATGCTGCCCTGGATGTACGCACTAGGTTGTGCCAAGAAAGTCTACCTGGTAAACTGACTGGATGGGATCCATGTTTATTCCGATTCCAAAGTAATGTGACAGGATAGAATGTGGAAATTATGAAGCAATATCACTAATATCACATGCAAATAAAATCCAGCTGACTGGACTAGCACATTGACAGAGAACTCCTGGAAATACAAGCTGGGTTTAGAAGAAGTTGTGGTACTAGACACATTACCACCCATGTCAGATGGGTCTTGCCAGAAAGCAAAGAGTACAAGAGGAATGTTTATCTGTGTTTCATTGGCTATGCAAAGTATTTGAGTATGTGGATCACAAAAATTGTGGTTAACCTTGAGTAGAATGGAAAGCTCAGAAACCTTGATCTTGCTCACGCAAAATCTATATACTCAGACCAGGAACTAGGCTTCAGAAGAGAACAAAGAAACGCTACATGGTTCAAAATCAAGAAAGGAGTGTGTCTGGGATACAGCCTGTCTTCATATCTCTTCAATCTGTAAGGTCGCCAAGGAAGGACAGAACCCATTGCAGGCCAAGAAAGACAGTTTGTTGAGGAGAAACTGCTGGTTTGGCTTTCAAGCAGAAGACCAGCACCCTATAACAAGGGACTTGGGCAAGAGGATGCTTACAGATGCTTCCTTCAAGACTTCAAGATAGGAAAGTGGGCTGGGGTCCCAGATAAACAATTTCTGGGAAAAGAGGGGTAGGGTAGTTTCACAGTGAGAAAAAACATAGCTGCTGTTTCCTGTGATTGGATTCTCTCAGTAGCCATTCTCAGAGAGAAAGGAAAGGACTTCACAGTCCTAATACAATTTATATAAAGAGCAAACCATTTGAGGGACTGGGCTTTATGAAGAAGAATGTGGTATCACAGTTGGAGGAAGACTTATCAACAATTCATGTTATGCAGATGATAGTTTCTGTTTGCTGAAACTGAGGAGGACCTGAAACCCTTGCTTTGTGATGGTCAAGGACTATAGTTTTCAATATGAATTGAAGTTCAGCATTTAGAAAGCAAAGATTCTCATTACTGGTCCAATTGGCAGCACCATGATAGATGGAGAATATATTGAGATTGTTAATAATTACAGCTTACTAGGCTCCATAATCAAGACTCTTGGTACCACCTGTCAAGGAAATATAAAAAAAGAATTGCACTGGAAAAATCTGCTATCAGAGGCCTCTATCCAGAGTACTGAGAAACATCAAAGTCAGTTAGAGACTAAGATGCTCTTGATCAAGGCCATGGTCTTTGAAATTATTTGTTATATTTCATAGAGCTGAAAAAATGACTAAGGACGACAGAAGAAGAATTGATATCGTTGAGCTATGTGCTGAAGAAGTCTTAAATATACCATGGACAACCAAGAAAACAAATAAATCTGTCTTGGAGAGGGTAAAACAAAGTTTCTCCTCAGAGACAAGGATTTTGAAGTTTCATCTGACATACATTGGACATGTCACAAGAAGGGATTGGTCCTTGGAGAGGAACAAAATGCTTGGAAAGGTAGAGGGACAATGCAAGAAGGAAAAGCCTGGATGAGGTGGATGGACACAGTAACTGAGACAATGATGGTAGGTATATCCGAGTATGTGATAGGATAGGGTAAGTTTCAGAGCTCTTATACATATGGTCACTATGGTGACTCAGTGACACACAATAGCAACAACAATATTTTACTCTTCAATACAATACTTAGTGGAAAAGATGAATATCAGCTGTGAAAACTAAGCCAGTCAGGTACTGACTGTGGAAGAGACCACAAACTACTCATATGCAAGTTCAAGCTGAGATTGAAGAAAATTAAATCCACAGGAACCAAAATTTGACCTTGAGTCTATCCCACACAAAGCCTTGAACACCAAGGAGTGAAGGACCAATAAGTTGTGTGAAGAAATCAAGAATATCATCCATGAAGAATACAAAAGATCATTAAAAAGTCAGAGGAAGAAAAAAAACCTGATTAATGACAGAAAATACATTGAATATTGCACTAGAGCATGAAGAAGCCAAACCATACTAAAAAATCAAGAAATTAAGTTGCTGAATAGAAGATTTCAAAGGGCAGTGTGGGAAAACAAAGCAAAGTATTTTAATGAAATGTGCAAGAGCTGGAGTCAGAAAATCAAAAGGGTGGGACACTCCTGGCATTTCTTAAGATGAAGGAACTGAAGAACAAATCCAAGCCTCGATTTTCAATACTTAAGGATGCTTTGGGCAGAATATTAAATCATCGAGGAAGCATTAAAAGAAATAGAAGGAATATACACAGTCACTGTATCAAAAATATTGGCTGACACAGAATTTAATGAAATAATGTATGAGCCTGTAGTGATGATGGAAGTTTAAGCTGCTCTGAAAGAATTGGCAAAAAAACAAGGGCTCAGAAATTTATGACATATCAATTGACATATTTCAACAAAGAGATACTGCCCTCAATGCACTCACTAAGTAGTGCCAAGAAATCTGGAGGACAACCACCTGGCCAATTGACTGGAGGAGATTTTTATTTGTTCCCATTCCAAAGAAAGGTGACCTGACAGAGTGCAGACATTATAGAACAATATCATTAATATCAGATGCAAGCAAGATTTTGCTGAAAATTATCCAAAACAAGTGGAACAGCACATCAACAAAGAACTGCCAGATACGCAGGATGTGTTTAGAACAGTCCATGTACTAAAGATATTATAGCTAAGGTTAGATGGCTCTTGTCTTAAAGTAGAGCACCAAAAGAATATCTATCTGTGTTTCATTGACTATGCAACAATGTTTGTGTGGATCACACCAAACTGTGGCTTACTCTTAGAAGAATGGGAGTTCCAGGACATTTGATTATTCTTATGCAAAACCTATACTTGGACCAGGAAGGAGTCCTTCAAAGCAGAGTAAGAAAATACTGCATCATTCAAAATTAGGGATGGTGTACACTAGGGATGTGTGAGTCTGTGACACATCAGTTCAACGTATTTTCTCACTCCCCAGATGTTTTTTCTGTGCCACTGACTACATAAATTTGTAGTTCACAGTAGGAAAAATTTGAAAACAATTTCTTTCTCAAAATCAGATTCCTCACTGAACCATATAAGACTAATAATTGTTCCAAGGTAAAATATTTCCAAGTGTTTTTGCTGAGGAATATATATCTTCACTGGTCTTTATACCTGTCTCCTTCCTTATGAATTTTTCTGTCAGAAAGGACAACCAAAATTATCTCACTGAGAGAATTTTTCAAATAGTGCAAATAGTACTTGTTTTAGTGCTAGGAGGAAAAACATTTTATGTGTATAAGGAGTTTGGTGAAAAAAAATAAAATCATAATTCAGCTCAATTTGAAAATGATCTCACTGTGATGGTCAGAGTAACTATGAATTCAGGGCTTAGTAGTCCTCACAATGGTTATTGTTAAGTATCATCAAGTTGACTAACACAGCAAGCCTTTAAAAAATGGATCTGAACTCTGTCCCTCTTGTGCCTTCCTCATCATCTCTGACATGCTCAGGGAAACTGTTAAAGTCACCATGTTGTTGCTGGGGTGAGATGATATCTCATAATTGGTTTTATTTGCATTTCTCTAATATCTAGGAAGGTTGAACATATCTTCATGTTTGTTTGCCATCTGAATGTCTTCTCTGTTAAAGTGTCCATTCATACCCTGCACCCATTTTGCAATTGAGTTGTCTACCTTCTCTTGTTGATGTGCTGGAGTATTCTATAAATTTTAGATATGAGTCCCTTTTCAGATATGTTATTACTAAATACTAGCAAAGTTCAACCTAGTGGCAAACAATAAATGTTGGTGAGATTGTGGAGAGATTGGAATCCTTATTCATTGTTGGTGGAAGTGTAAAATGGCCAATCACTATAGAAAGTTATTTGACACTTTCTCAAAAAAGATGGAAATAGAAATACCATTTTGACCCAGTAATGCCACACTAGGAATGTAACCTAGAGAAACCAAAACCGCCATCCAAACAGATATATGCACACTCATGTTTATTGTTGTATTACAATAGCAAAGAGATGGAAGCAACCCAAATGCCCATCAATAAATGAATGTATAGAAAAAGTATGGTATATTCATACAAAGGAATACTATTCAGCAAAGAAAAATAATGACCTTTTAGAACTTTACATGACATGGGTGATCTGGAAAACATTAGGCTTAGCAAAATATCTCTGTCACAAAAGAAAAAATACAGCATGTTATTACTGTTATAAAGCAAGACTGGAGTGGGGGCTTGGGAAGAGAATAGGATAAATAATCCATTGAAACAGATGAAGGAAAGAACTATTTAAAAAGAATTTATGATTAAGAATTATACTTATGATGGCATATGTAAGTGGTATATTGCAAAAAAAAGACTAGGGGTAGGGAAGAGAAGGAAGGTACTTGTGCAACAGTGAAGGCATATTTTAAGAAAAATGAACTGGGGGAGGAAAGGGGGATGTGAAATAATGAACGAATACAAATGTAACTTTTCTATAATTATTTTAATTCAAATTTTAATGAAAGTTTATAGAGAACTTGGATTTTCATTCATTCATTACTGCACATTTTCCTTCCTACCCCTCCTGTAAATTTTGTTAAAATCACAATTAAAATATATTTTTTTAAAACAAATTAGCATGGCAATACATATCATTGAGCTTCTTTCCCTCCTTTGTTGATCCTCCATCTCTCTCCTCTTGACAACATACCCAAAGTACATGAGATAAATTTTCAATGTCCTTATCGCCAAGGAGCATCTGGATTTTCTAAGATATTTTTGTCATTTTGACAGTCTATGGGATATTCAGAACCTTCTCCAACACCACACTCAGAGGCATCATTAATTATTTTTCTGTCATCCTTATTCATTGTTCCACTTTCAAAAGCATAGCAAGCAAATGGATAGATAATAGTTTCAATTAGTTGTATCTTAATCTTTAGACTAATATTATTGTTCTTTGGTGTTTTGGAGAATCCCTGACAGCAGATTTTCCTAATAGAACACACTTTTTATTTTCTGGAAGCTGGTGCCAAGCATATTGATTGTGGATCCAATAAGATGAAATATTTAACACTTTTTATATCTTCATCATATATTATGATGCTGCCTGTTGGCCGGGTGGTGAGGATTTTTGTTTTCTTGATGTTGAGATGTAACACATACTGAAGGCTATAGTCTCTGATACTCTGCAAGTATTTTTATTCCTCCACATTTTCAGCAAGCAAAGTTTTTCTCATATGTGTAATGCAGGTTGTTGATGGATCTCTCTTCGATCTTGACACCACATTCTTCTTAACATGATCTAACTTCTCAAATGATTTGTTATCCATGCATTTTTGATAGATATGGATGAAACGTTTAACTCTGATGCAAATCTTTATTGATTTTAAAACAAATCGTCTTACCTTGCTTTGTTAGTACAATAGCTTCTTGGTATAGATGCAAGTTTTGCATTAGCACAATTTAGTGTTCTGGGATTCACTTTCATTTCAAAGTCAGATATAGATAGATAGATAGAGAGATAGATAGATAGATAGATAGATAGATAGATAGATAGATAGATAGATAGATGGAGTCTTCCTCCACTCTGGAAGTCAGCGCATACTCTGGTGAGATGGCTGGCATCTCAGTGGCAAGGGAAGTTTCTGGGGTCTTTTTCGTTGTGTGTTATGGTTCTTTTTGGCCTTCAAAGGTGGATAGACGGCCCTGAACCTTAGAGTAAGGGTAAGGGTGGGGTCAAGCTCTTAGAGAATGCTCCAGGCACTAGCTTAAAAATCTATCAGGCCCTTGGTCCTTCAGCCCTCAAGCCTGTCTTCAATTGTTTTTGGTGAAACATTCTTCTAGGTTGTGCCACCCTACTATGTCCAGTTGTACATAGGTAATTCGTGGTTGCTGTGAAGCCAAACACTGTTAAGTCAAATGCGAGAATGGTTACCCATGGTAGACAGTGTTTGGTGGAGCTTCCCAATCAAAACAAGCTTGGAAGCAGGAGTGGCATCCACATCTAAAATAGCTTGTCTCTGGAAACCCTGTGAACCTGGAGAAAAGACGAAATTTATACAGATGTCCAGGACTTTCATTTATAGGGTCTCTATGAGTCACTCGAGGGCACTTAACAACTTAACAACAACAACATAGATATAGATAGAGATAGAGGTGAAGATATAGGTATAAATATTCAGTCAAATACCTTTGTATAGTCAATAAAACACAAATAGACATCTTTCTAGTATTCTCTGCTTTTAGCCATGACATGAGCAATGATCCCCTTGGGCCAAAGCTTCTTCTAAATGCAGACTGATCTGTTGGTAGTTCATGGAAAATTTCTTGCAGTGACTCTGAAAATTGTGCTGTTACTGTTGTTGTTGATTGTCTTCCAGTCGAGCATGACTCATAGCAACTCTATGAACAAAAGGCCTGAAGCCCCTCTACAACTATCGGCATTTATCAAAGTCCATAGAGCTTCCAGAGGCATGTTATTTAGGAAGAGGATGTCACTCCACAACATTAAGGAGTCAAAATGGAAGAATTGCCAAAGTAAAACAGGTAGATAGAAGATTTCAAAAGGCAGCATGCAGAGACAGAGCAAAGTAGTATGAAGAAATGTGTAAGAAGTTGGGACCAGAAAATTAAAAGAGAAGAATTCAATTAGCATTTCCAAGGGGAAAGAACTGAAAAATAATTTAAGCCTTGAGTTTCAAAATTAAAGAATGCAATGGGAAAAATCTAACTGATCCAAGAAGTATCAACAGGAGGTAGAGACATGCACAGAGTCACTTTACTAAGAAGAAATGGTAGACACAAAATCATTTCAAGAAGTAGCACATGATCAAGAAACAAAAATATTTCAAGCTGCATTGAAGGTATCGTTGTTGTTGTCATTGTGTGCCGTCGAGTCGCTTGTAACTCATAGCAACCCTATGTACAACAGCCCTAAACTCTGCTCTTTCCTGTGCCAATCGCACTGTCTCCGACACTCCTATCCCGATTATCCCAGTCACTGAATCAATCCACCTCATAGAGGGCCTTCCCCTCCTGTGCCGTCCCTCTACCCTCCCAAGCATGATGTCCTTCTCCAAGGACTGGTCTCTCCTCACAACATGTCCAAAGTATGTTAGACAGAACCTCAGAATCCTTGCCTCCAAGGAGCCACCCGGTTTAACCCTTTCCAGGACAACTGTGTTTGTTTTCCTAGCAGTCCATGGTATTGTCAGTACTCTTATCCAGCATCACAGCTCAAAGGCATCAATTCTCCTTCTATCCTCTTTGGTCATTGTCCAACTCTCTGATGCATAACAAGTGATTGTGAAGACCATGGCCTGTATCAGACACACCTTAGTCTCCAGAGAGACACCATTGTTCTTTAGTACTTTGGAGAGGTCCCTAGCAGCAGACTTTCCCATGGCAATGTGCCTTTTAATTTCCTGGCTACTGGTGCCAAGAGTGCTGACTGTGGAGTCAAGCAAACTAAAGCTGTGAACAATCTCAATCTCGTCACCATCCATCCTGATGCTGCCAATTGGTCCAGTGGGGAGAATCTTTGTCTTCTTGACATTGATCCTCAGTCCATGTTGTAGGCTACAGTCCTTGCCCCTCTGCAGCAGGTGCTTCAGGTCCTCTTCAGTTTCAGCAAGCAGGGTAGTGTCATCTGCTTAACGCAGATTGTTGATAAATCGTCCACCAATCTTGACCCCACATTTCTCCTCATAGAGCCCAGCCTCCCGGATAATCTGTTCTGCATATAGGTTGAAAAGGTATAGAGATAGGATGCATCCCTGGTGTACGCCTTTCCCAATTTTGAACCACGCAGTGTTCCCTTGCTCTGTTCTGATGACTGTCTCCTGGTTCAAGTATAGATTTCTCATTTGCGTGATCAAGTGTTGTTGGGTTCCCATTCTTCTCAGAGTCAGCCACAGTTTGTTATATATAATTTAAGTTATTACCAAGAAAAAGGGAAAAAAAGGCGTGTGGAATTGATAGGATAGCAACTGGTACATTTCAACAAACAGATGCAGCCACTAGACATGCTCATCAAGCCATGCCAGGAAATTCCAAGGCAAGGGTTAAACCGGGTGCCTCCTTGGAGGCAAGGATTCTGAGCTTTAGTCTGATATACTTTGGACATGTTGTAAGGAGGGACCGGTCCTTGGAGAGCAACATCACACTTGGTAGTGTGGAGGGACAGCGTAGAAGGGGAAGGTCCCCTATGAGGTGGATTGATTCAGTGACTGGGGTAATCAGGATGGGTGTATCAGAAATAATGCAATTGGCACAGGACAGAGCAGAGTTTAGGGCTGTTGTACATAGATAGGGTCGCTATAAGTCGCAAGTGACTCAATGGCACATAACAACAACAACAGTCCCAAAGCACAATTCCTCAATTAGGCCAAGCTCCAGTTTCATTTCAGCAGTCAGCTTTTCCTTCCATCATCTGGCAAGAACAGTAAAGGTTTTAACTATGTCCTTTATCTCAGAACTCCTCTGATTACACCTTGCCATAGTTTCTCCACAGCAATATCATAGGCTCTTAATCACCCTTACCAGAGTTTATCATCAGGATCTCACTCTCACTAAGGTCTTGTTCCAGTCTCTCTCAAGTCTTGCTGCTCATCATGCGAAACACTCTCTCTTATCCTAGTTCCATTATTTTTGATGATTTGCAAGACCATGAGTCTGCAGTGAAGCAGCTGACGACGAGAGAAAGCTAACATAAGGCTAGAAAAGACAAATTTACACTAACACTGCAGACGCTCAGCCTTTGTGTTAGCAGCACAACTTGATTAAATGGATTTATGAGACCTTCTATGATTGTCAAACACTATAAAGCTAAAATAATATCAACCAAAATATACCATTCTATAGATAACAATCTGTTTTTATGACCATAATGAAGCCCACTATCTTGGTAACATTAGTGGTCAATAAATGGGTTAACAGTTTTGATTATTTTTGAGGTTTTGAGAATCTAGCTGTTTGCCTTGAGTCAGCTCTGATGTACTTAACTCTCATGAGTTTCAAAACAGGCTACATCACTGAGTTTATAATGATTGATTGATTGATTGATTGATTGATTTTAACAGATGATGGCCTTTCCTTGAATGTAGCTCTGGGTGGACTCTAACTTCCAATTCTCAATCTAATCACATATGGACTTCAATGCTCATTTAAAAGCTGAAATTTAAATGATGTATTAGTACAGCATTGTTGAACACAGCATAGTAATGATTCTGAGGTGAAGGGTTCCAGAATTAGGAATGTAAAATATTATTTGATGTTATTTGTTGAAATATTGGACAGTTTTATATTTATTGAAATGGAGTTTTCTGGAAATTCTTTGAATGAAGTATTTTTTTAATTTTTTTATCTTCCTGAGCAAGAGTTTCCCAGAATAGCAAATTTATGGTGATGTAGGCAAGAAAATAGTAAACTGCTAATGTAGAGGATACGATGAGTGGGTGTAAATTGTTTCAACTTTCCATTTACATCATGTAAAGTGGCAGCCTGAGTATTTTCTGTAAATCTGAAGATTAAGTAGGAAATTACTTGACAAAAACATAAAGAAAATAGACGCTCCATGGTGAAACAACCAAACAATGAACTTCCTATGGTTCTCAAGGTATTTCCAAACGTATAGAACAGAGCTTTGTTTTAAAGACGTTTCAGAAATCTAAAGAGAAAAAAAAGAAAATTCAAAATCAAATCAGAAAGTTCAGTCAATATGATGAGTTACTTACATGCTTTATTATAGTTGAATGTCTAAAAATTAACAAAATGTGGGTTTGTTTCTCATATGAGCAGTAGTTTTTGTTGTTGATGTTATGCACTACAGGTTGACCACAACTCATGATGACCCTATGAGAAACAAATCAGAATGTTGCCTTAGCCTGTGCAAAATCTTCATGATTCTTTGTCATGCTCAAGCAAATTTTTGTAGTCAGTGTTGAGCAATTCCCTTGAAGGTCTCCCGTCTTAGCCTGACCCTCTACTATTTCCAGCATGATTTCATCTTTTTTTCTGATGAACTGTCCATCTTTTCTCAAATGGGTAATTAGTTACATTTCCTCCAAGATAGATTTGTTTGTTCTTTTGGAATTCAGTGATAGGTAAAATATTTTACCAATACCACAATTTGAAGACATCAATTTCCTTCGGCCCTTATTTGTTGTTCAACTTTCAGATGTATAGGAAGCAATTGGAAACAGCATGACTTGATTCAGCCACATATAAGTATTTAAATTTATAGCTTTATTCTTTAGAACTTTAAAAAGGTCCCCAGTAGCAGATTTTTTTCAATGCAACATGTCTTGTAATTTCTTGACTAGCTATATACATTATGTTGATTGTGTATGCAAGTAAAATTAAATAATTAATAACTTTAATTTTTTTCCATTTTTTACTATGATGTTGGCAATGAGTCTAGTGGCGAGGATTTTGGTTTTCTTGATTGTGAGGTGTAGTTTGTATTAAAAACTTGAGTCTTTGATCTTTGCAGTAAGTGTACTCACATTACAATACTTAAAGATACTCTGGGCTAAATATTGAGTGATCTGGGAAGCCACAAAAGAAGATGGAGAGGATACACAGAATCATTTTCCCAAAAAGAATTGGCTGACACTGAAATATTTCATGAACTCCCATATGTGAAACCTATACTTGGATCCGGAGGCAGTTGTCAGAACAGAGCAAGGAAATGCTGTATGCTACAAAATCAGGAAGGGTGGATGCCAGGGATGTGTCCTATTTCCATTCCTTTTCAATCTAAATGTAGAACAGATTATCTGGGAGCCTGGACTCTATGAGAAGGAGTGTGGCATCAAGATTGGAGAAAGAATCACCAATAACCTGCGTTATACAGATGACACAACCTGCTTGCTGAAACTGAGGAGGGCCTGAATTGCTTGCTGCAGAAGGTCAAGGACTGTAGATTTTCATTATGGGTTGAAACTCAACATCATAAAAAGCAAAGATTCTCACCACTGGGTTGATTAGCATCAAACGATAAAGGTAAAGCAATTTGAGATTATTAACAGCTTTAGTTTGCTGCATTCCAGAATTAACACTCTTTGGTAGCGAGGATATCAAAAGCCAAATTTTATTGTGAGAGTCTTCTGTCAGAGACCTCTACAGAGTACTGAAGAGCAACTACTTCAGTCTGGAGACTAAGGTGCACCTAATCCAGGCCATAGTCTTTGCAATTACTTGTTACACATCAGAAAGCTGGACAATGACTAGAGATGATAAAAAGATAATTAATACCTTTTAGCTATGGTTCTGGAGAAAAGTGTTGAATATACCATAGGCTGCTAGAAGAACAAACAGGTTCAACCTAAAGAGGGTGAAATCAGGAGGCTACTTGGAGGCAAGGATTCTGAGAAATCATCTGACATATTCTGAACATGTTGCAAGGAAGGACCAATCCTTGGAGAGGAACATCATGCTTGGAGGGTAGAGGGACAGCACAACAGGGGAATACACTTGATGAGATGGATTGATTCAGTGACTAGTGTAATGAATGTAGATGTGGCAGAGACAATTAGGTTGCCACATGATAGAGCAGGTTGCAGGGATATTGTACATTGGGTAGCTATGAGTCACAAGTAACTCAACAGCACATAACAAAAAGCTCCATGTGATCAAAAGCCAATGGTTATGAAGGAAGAGGATTGATTGGCACTGAAGGAAATGGCAAAAAATTTAGGCCTCAGGATTTGATGTTTTAAATGACAGACACAGTCGTGGATGTGCTCACCAGTAAAATTTGACAGAGCTATAGTTGTGCCAAGAAACCTGGAGAACAACCACTTGGACAACTGACTGGAAGAGATCTATATTTGTTCCCATTCCAAAGAAAGGTGACCCAACTGAGTGTGGAAACTACAGAACAGTGTCATTGATTTCACATGCAAGCAAGAATCTGCTGAAGATCATCCAAAGCTGATTAGAACAGCACATCAGCAGAAAACTGCCAGAAGTCCAGGCTAGGTTTAGAAGGGGTCGTGGTACTAGGGATATTGTTGCTTATGTTAGATGGATTTTGGCAGAAAGCAGAGAATACCAGAAGAATGTCTATCTGTGTTTCATTGATTATGCAAAGGCATTTAACTGTGTGGATCATAACAAACTGTGGCTGACTCTGAGAAGAATGGGAATCCCAGAACATTTAATTGTGCTAATACGAAACCTATACTTGGACCAAGAGGCAGTAGTCAGAACAGAGCAGGGTAACACTGCATGGTTCAAAATTTGGAAGGGTGTACGCCAGGGATGCATCCTGTCTCCATACCTTTTCAACATGTATGCAGAGCAGATTATCCGAGAGGCTGGGCTCTATGAGGAGAATTGTGGCATCAGGATTGGTGGAAGGTCTATTAACAATCTGCGTTATGCAGATGACACAACCCTGCTTGCTGAAACTGAGGAGGACCTCATGCACTTGTGCGAAGGGTCAAGGACTTCAGCCTTCAGTATGTACTAAGGCTCAATGTCAAGAAGACAAAGATTCTCGCCACTGGACCAATTGGCAGCATCAGGATGGATGACAAAGAGATTGAGAGTGTTCACAGCTTCAGTTTGCTCAGCTCCACAGTCAACACTCTTGGCACCAGCCGTCAGGAAATCAAAAAGCGTATCGCGATGGCAAAGTCTGCTGTTAGGGACCTCTCTAAAGTAATCAGGAGCAACAGTGTCTCTCTGGAGACTAAGGTGCGCCTGATACAGGCCATGGTATTTGCAATCGCTTGTTATGCATCAGAGAGTTGGACAATGACTAGGGAGGACAGAAGGAGAGTGGATGCTTTTGAGCTGTGGTGCTGGAGAAGGGTACTGAATGTACCCTGGACTGCCAGGAAAACAAACAGATTTATCTTGGAGAGGATTAAACCAAGCTACTCCTTGGAGGCAAGGATTCTGGGGCTTCGTCTGACATACTTTGGACATGTTGCCAGGAGGGACGGGTCCTTGGAGAGGGACATCATGCTTGGGAGGGTGGAGGGACAGCGCAGGAGGGGAAGACCCTCTATGAGATGGATTGATTCGGTGACTGGGGTAATCGGGATGGGTGTGTCAGAGGCGGTGCGGTTGGCGCAGGATAGAGCAGGGTTTAGGGCTGTTGTGCATAGGGTCGCTATGAGTCGGAAACGACTCGACGGCACATAACAACAACAACAACAACATACTTGGAAACAGCTGCTTAGGTCACTGACTGGAAGAGATCCATATTTGCTCCCGTTCCCAAGAAAAGTTATACAACAGAATATGGAAATTATCTATAAATATCATTAATATCATATTCAAGGAAACTACTGCTAAAGATTATTATAAAACAATTGGAACACTACATAGGAAGGCAACTCAGTTATTCAACCTGGAATTAGAAGAGACCCTGCCACACAGTAGATCTAGGCAGAAGTCAGAGAATACCTGAAAATATCTATTTTTACTTTATTGACTGTGAAAAGGCATGTGGCTGAACGGGTCATATTAAATTATGGCTAAAATTTTAAAGAATTGCAATCTCAGAACATTAATATATTTATGTAGTAGTTGTTGCGCATACTGCAAAGGAATCTTTTACATGATTTAAAATTAAGAAAGGCCACAAAGAAAATAAAAACGTCAAACAGCAAAAAAAAAAAAAAAAATTAAGAAAGGTGCATGTCAGAGTTGTATCCTTTCTCCATATCTATTCAATCTGTATGCTGAGTGAGTTATTTGAGGAGTTGGATTCTGTGAAGAAGAATGTGCCATCAGAATTGGAGAAAGAGTCATCAATAACCTTCATTATACAGATGACACAATTTTGCCAGCTCTCAGTAGAAAGGACTTGGAATACTTGCTACAGAAGGTAAAAAACTATAACCTCCAGTATGGACTGCATCTGAATGTCCAGAAACCAAAAATCTTCACCACTGAACCAATATGTAACATCATGATAAACAGAGAAAAAAATGAAAAGAGTCAACAAGTCATCTTACTTGTATCCACAATCATAACACTTGGAACCAGGAAATCAAGACTCATATTTCCTTGGGAAAATCTATATCATGGAACCTCTACCAATTACTGAGGAGCAATGATGTTAGTTTGAATGAAGGTGTATTTGATTCAGGCTGTGGCCTTTTCAATCACTTGCTATGCATCTGAGAGCTGGACAATCAATAAGGATGACAGACGAAGACTTGATGATGCCTTTGAATTTTACTGTTGGAGAAAAACACTGAATATCCCAGGGACTGGCAAAACAATAAACAGATATATCTTAGAGAAAGTACAGCCAGAGTTCTCCTTGGAAGCAAAAATGATAAAGTTTCATCTCACATACTTTGAGTATGTTGCTAGGTGATGTTATTACTTGGAGAAGAACATCATGCTTGGGAGGGTAGAGGGACTGTGAAAGAGAGGGAGATGCCCAACCAGGTGAATTAATATAATAACTGTAGCAGTGAGCTCAAGTATATCAGAGATAAAGGGCATGGTACAGAATAGAACAGGGTTCACATCTATTGTTCATACTGTTATTGAGTCATATTTGACTTGAGAACTCCTAGCAAAAACACCAACACTGAGCAAGCACAGTTGTTCCCTCTGCATAATGCAAGTTTTGATGAGTCTTTCTTTGATCCTGATGTCACATTCCTCAGCTTCTAAAATAATTTTCTGATGATACAGGCCATAAAGTTGTAGAAAGAGGATACAACACTGATGCATATCTTTTTTTTTTAATTAAGCCGTCTGTATTATCTTGTTCTCTTCTAACAATTCACACAAAGAAATAGAGCCTGTCACCACAGAAATGGCTGGAAGAGGGCGATGCAGGCGGTTTGGTGTGCTGAGGACAGGTGACTTGGCAGCTTAACATCTGTGAACAGATCACCAGCCCTGCACCTTTGGCAGTGCCCCAGCTGGAGATCTGCAACTTGACCAAAATACTTGCATGTGACTGCCCAGGAGCCAGCCCCACAAGTGCAAGCCCTACAGCTGCAAC
>NW_006400003.1:3715828-3716344 GCF_000299155.1 Elephantulus edwardii
ACACAAAGATCAGGCGACATGGCAGGATGTGGACAGTAGGAATTTGAATCAGAGCTTTTGTTGGAACAATTAGTTTTGGAGCTACACGAATATAGAGCCATGTTGCAGGAGACCCCACAGGCCTGGCCAAAGCTGGAAGCTTCCAGCCAAGCTGCTGTAGGACCCATACCCAGGAGAAAAAAGGGTTAGTGGGAAATTAACTGATTTTTCTTGAGCCTCACTAGGAGTGGGTGGGTCTGTTGGAATTTGAGTTTTCGTGTGCCCTTGCTGACCACCAACAATCAGGCAGGCAAGTAGGAATTTAATTGAGTTTTCTTGGGCACCACTGACTGACTGCATGAAAGAGAACCGAAAGCAAGCCCACGGGTGGGAATTTGGCTGAGTTCTCTTGTTGTTGTTGTTGTTATGTGCCGTCGAGTCCCCTGCGACTCATAGCGACCCTATGTACAACAGCCTTAAACTCCGCTCTGTCCTGTGCCAATCGCACTGTCTCTGACACTCCCATCCCAATTATCC
>NW_006400003.1:3718769-3720830 GCF_000299155.1 Elephantulus edwardii
GGTAAAAATCTTCTATCTCCTCTTCCTTGGCTCTGGTTGTTGGTGCATATATTTGAATGATAGTGGTATTCACTGGACTTCCTTGTATGGGCCATGCCAATTGCCCAGAAATGGGCACGCTGGTGAGAATTTATTTGAGTTTTCTTGGGCACAGTCATTCACCTGGAAAAAATGCCCAAGAGTGAGCGGCCTGGGGGAGATTTGACTGAGCTTGCTTGTACACCACAAACTGGACAGAGGCGAGTGGGTTATTGGGAAATCGACTGAGTCTCCTTGGGTCCCACTGGGCCCAGGGCCTGTCGTGTGAGGGCACCTCAGTAAGGGCTGCTGGGCAAGGACCACTGAGTGAGAACCATGTGTGGGAGATGGAAAGCTGGATTTGAGTAGGTATCCCACTCACGAGCACACCTAGGTAGCTGAGGTCTGAGTGAGGTTCTGCAAATGGTTAACCTGCCCCTGTGGTCACCTTGCTCCACATAACCACACTGATTTGGCTTCACACCTGTGCCTACATGTCCAGTCAATCAACTTGCCTTTAGTCTAGAACACTTTGATCTGACTTACCTACAAGAGGCTACTCTCACAGGCTCTGAATGGAACTTTCCCTTGAGACAGAAATTCAGAGAAAAATACAAGTCGGGTAGTTGCCCAACTGATTGCTACAGCATTTTATTCAGATCAAGAACATAACAATGTCTTGAAGAAATTAAACTTTCCCACACACTACACAAGTGCAAAGCAAGATGCCACCCTGAAAAGGTGACACAGTATCAATGGATTTCCTGAAACCAGAAAGTCTGATGGAACTTTCTGACAAAGAATTTAAAAGAACAATGATTTAATATTTTCAATGGATGAAAGACAAACTTGAAGAATTACAGGATATTACAAGCAAAAACCAGGAGGAGCTTAAAAAATCAATCCAGAACATTACAAATAAAATAAACAAGGCGTTAGCAGCACTGGAAAAACAAGAAACCATGATCCAAAATATAAGGTCCAATATTTTAGATGCTGTCAATAGGATGTAGGGACACATGAGCAGAGTTGAAGAGATGGAACACAGAACCAGTGAAATGAAAGATAGAATTGTCACCACTGGTATGCTAGAGCAAAAAGCAGAATCTAAAAGGAAGGAAAAAGAAGAAAAATAAAAAATAATGTGGGTCACCAGCAAGAGAAATAACATGTGTATCTTTGGAATCCCAGAACAGTAAGAAGCAAGTGAAGGCAGCAAAAAAGTTGTGAAAGATTTACTAGAGGAAAATTTCCAACGCATAATGAAGAATGAGAGAATATATGTTCAAGAAGAGTGAATACCATAGAGAATAGACCCCAAAAGAAAAACACTAATGCATATCATAGTTAAATTTTACATAACCAAAGATAAGCAGAAATTTCTGAAAGTAGCGAGGGAAAATCAGCAGAAACCATGTGAGCAAGAGAGTGGAATGACATATATCAAACACTCAAAGAAAACACCTGTAAACAAAGAACACTGTACCCAGCAAAATTATCCATCAGTATGAAGGAGAGATCAAGATGTTCCAAGAAAAACAGAACATAAGAGAGTTTGTAAAAAAAAAACAAAACAAAACAAAACAAAAAAATTTAAAAACAAAAACAAACAAACAAAAAAACCCAAACAACAAAAAGAACTCAACAAAATGATAGCAATAAAACCTTGCCTTTCAATAATCACACTGGATGTGAATGGTTTGAATGCACCATTGAAGAGAAGAAGAGTAGCATTGGATAAAAAAACTGAAATCCTTCAATATGCTGTCTACAAGAGACACACTTGAAAATGAGATAAAGAAAGACTAAAAATAAAAGGATGGGGAAAAATATACCAAGCGAATGACAATGAGAAAAGGGCAGGAGTAGTGATTATATTGTTGTTGTTGTATGCCATTGAGTCGCTTGCAACTCATAATTACCCTATGTACAAGAGCCCTAAACGCCGTTCTACCCTGTGCCAACCCGGCAATCTCAAATACACTTATTCCCACCATTCCAGTCACAGAATCAATCCATCTCATCGAAGGTCTTTCTCTCCTG
>NW_006400003.1:3720930-3734299 GCF_000299155.1 Elephantulus edwardii
AAGGTCTTTCTCTCCTGTGCCACTCCTCCACTCTGCCAAACATGATGTCCCTCTCCAAGGAAAAGACCCTCCTTGCAACATGCACAAAGTATGTCAGATGAAGCTTTAGAATCTTTGACTCCAAGGAGTATTCCGGCTTCACTCTCTCCAGGACAAACCTGTTTGTTCTCCTAGCAGTCCATGGTATATTCAACACTCTTCTCCAGCACCACAGCTCAAAGCCATCAATCCTCTTTCTATCATCCCTATGCACTGTCCAACTCTCCGATGCATACCACTTAATTGCGAAGACTATAGCCTGGATTAGGCACACCTTAGTTTCCAGCCCGGCATCGTTGCTTTTCAGTACTCTTGAGAGGTCCCTCACAGCTGACTTTCCCAATGCAATTCATCTCTTGATTTTCTGGCTACTGTTACCAAGAGTGTTGACTGTGGAGCCAAGTAAACTAAAACTGTTGACTATCTCAATCCCTTTGCCATCCATATTGATGCTACCAACTGGTCCAGTGGTGAGAATCTTTGTTTTCTTGATGTTGAGCTTCAATCCATATAGGAGGCTGCAGTTCTTGACCTTCTGGAGCCAGTGCTTCCAGTCCTCAGTTACCGTAAACAGGGTTGTGTCATGATCATAACACAGGTTGTTGATGATTCTTCCACCAATCCTGATGCCACATTCCTCCTCGTACAGCCCATTGTCTTAGATGATCTGTTATGCATATAGATTGAAAGGTATGGAGACAAAATAAATCTCTGACGGACCCCCTTCTTGATTTTTAATCATGTAGTGTCTCCTTGCTTTGTTCTGATGACTTCCTCTTGGTCCAAGTATAGGTTTCTCAGCACAATCAAATGTTCTGGGATTCCCATTCTTCTCAGAGTCAGCCACAGTTTGTTGTAGTCCATACTGTCAAAAGCCTTTGCATAATCAATGAAGCACAGATAGACATTCCTCTGGTATTCTCTGTTTTCTGCGAAGGTCCATCTAACATTAGCTATAATATCCCTAGTACCACGACCCCTTCTAAATCCAGCCTGCACATCTGGCAGTTCTCTGATGACATATTGTTCCAAACGTTTTTGGATAATTTTCAGCAGAATCTTGCTTGCATGTGATATTAATGATATTTTTCCATAATTTCTGTGCTCTGTTGGGTCACCTTTCTTTGGAATGGGAACAAATATCGATCTCTTCCAGTCAGTCAGCCAGCTCATCCAGATTTCTTTGCACAACTTAGTGAGCACATCCAGGACAGTGTCTGTTTGTTGAAATATGTCAATTGGTATGCCAACAACTCCTGGAGCCTTGTTTTTTGCCAATTTCTTCAGAGCAATTTGAACTTCCTCCTTCATCACCATAGGCTCTTGCTCATATGTTATTTCATGAAATTCTTCTGTGTCAGCCAACTGCTTCTGAAACAGTGACTCTGTGTACTCCTTTCATCTTCTCTTGATGCTTTCTGGATCATTTCACATTCTACCCAAAGTATCCTTAAGTATTGCCACTCATGGCTGGAATTTGTTTTTCAACTTCTTCAGCTTAAGAAACGCTGATCAAGTGAGGCCCTTTTGATTTTCTGACTCCAGCTTTCTGCATATTTCATAACAGTATCTTGCTTTGTCTTCCTGGGCTGCCTTTTGAAATTTTCTGTTCCGCTCTTTGATTTTTTGTTTTTTTCCTTTAATTTTGGCTTCTCGGTGCTCTAATGCAATGCTCAAAGTCTCATCTGATATCTATCTTGGTCTTTTCTTCTTTTTTAGCCTTTGTAATGATCTTTTGCGTTCTTCCTGGATGATTTTCTTGATATCCTCCCAGACCTCATTTGGTCTACATTCATTGGTGCTCAAGGCCTCTAACCTGTTCTTGAGATGGTTTTGAAATTCAAGTGGGACAGACTTAAGCTCAAATTTTGGTTCCCGTGGACTTGATTTATTTTCCTCAACTTCAGCTTGAACTTGAATATGACCAATTGGTGGTCTGTCCCACAATCAGCACCCGACCTGGTTTTCGTTGCTGATATTGAGCTTCTCCACCGAGTCTTTCCACAAATGTAATTAATTTGATTCTTATGCATACCATCAGGTGAAATCCATCTCTGATAAAATAAATTTCAATGCGAAAACCATCACAAAGGACAAGGAAGGTCACTATATAATGCTTAGAAGGTCAACAGAAAAAGAGGACATAATAAAAATAAATTTCTATGTGCCAAATGAAAGACCTCCAAAATATATAAAATTAACTTTAAGAAAACTGAAAAAGGAAATAGACAACATTACTATAGTAATTGGAGACTTCAGTACAGCACTCTCAAGAGAAGATAGAACTTCCAGAAATAAACTCAACAAAGATGCTCAAGAATTAAACCACACAATTAACCAACTTGAACTCATAGATATTTACAGGCTAATGTACCTCCAAAAAACACAATATGCCTTCTTCTCCAATGTTCATGGGATATTCTCCAGAACAGATCATATTTTAGGTCACAAGTCAAGCATCAAGAAATTCAAAAGCATAGAAATAATACAAAGTATTTTCTCAGACCACAATGCTACTAAATTAGAAATTAATAACAAAAGAATGAAGGAGAAAAAAATATATTTGGAAGCTGAAGAATACCTTGCTTGAACATGAGCGGATACTAGAAGAAATAAAAATGAAATTAAAAAGTTTCTTGAAACAAATGACAAAGAAAACACCACATACAAAAACCTCTAGGAAATAGCCAAAGAAGTAATAAGAGGTCAATAAATAGCAAAAAGCAAACATAGCAAAAGGCAGGAAAAAATGACCATTGACTTTCTAAACCTACATTTCCAAAAAATTGAAAAATAACAACAAGAAAACTGGACACCCTTTATGAAAACTGAAATTATAAAAATTAAAGCAGAAATAAATGAAATAGAAAGCAGAAAAGAAATTGAAACCATCAACAAAACAATGTGTTGAGTCTTTTAAAAGATTAATAAAAATCTGCAAACCATTAATGAAACTAACAAAGGAAAAGAAGGAAAAAACATAAATAATTTGGAAAAAGGTGAAATGGGCAACATCACAATAAAAACAACTAAAATAAAAAGGCTAACATTGGAATATTATGAAAAATCATGCTCAAAGATCAAAACCTAGAGGAAATGGAGAAATACTTACATTCACAACGTGCCCAAAATTACACCAACTGAAATTGAACACCTGAACAGACCCATTACCAAAGAAGGAATTGAAAATATAATAAAAGAACTTCTAGCAAAAAAAAAGTCCCTGCACAGATGGCTTTACATGTGAAATTTATCAAACATTCAGAGAAGAAATGTCACCAATCCTACATAAACTATTTCAGAAAATAGAAAATTATGGCATTCTCCAGACTCATTTTATGAAGAAAGCATATCCTTTATACCAAGGCCAGGTAAAGACATCATAAAAATAGAAAACTATAGGCCAATATCTCTCATGAGCATTGATGCAAAAATCATGAATAAAATCCAGGCCAATAGCATTCAACAATATGTCAAAAAAAAATAATTCACCATGACCATGTGAGATTCATAACAGGTATGCAAGGATGGTTCAACAAAGGACAACAATCAGTGTAATTTATCACATTAAGAAAGCAAAGAACAAGAACCACATGATCATATATAAATTGATGCAGAAAAAGCCTTTGACAAAATCTAACACCCTTTCCTGATTAAAACACTCAACAAAATAGGAATAGAGGGTCATTTCTTCAACATAATAAAAGTATATATGCAAATCCAAGAGCCAATATTATTCTCAATGGAGAGAGATTAAATGCATTCCACTTAAGAACAGGAAATAGGCAAGGCCACCCACTATCACCTCTCCTATTCAATATTTCATTGGAAGTCTTAGTGATTATAGTAAGACAAGAGAAGAAAATAGAAAGTATACAAATTGGCAAAGAGGAGGTAAAATTATCTCTCTGTGTAGATGATATGAAAGTATACTAAGAAAACCCTAAAGCCTCAGCAAGAAAACTACTGGTAATAGTTGACCAGTTCAACAAAGTGTCAGGATACAAGATCAACATACAAAAATCAATTGGCTTTCTCTACAGTGACAAAGAGAATACAGAACTGGAGTTGAGAAAAACAATACCCTTAACAACAACTAATCACAAGATTAAATACTTGGGAGTAAACTAACCAGAAGTCAAAGGATCTATTCAAAGAAAATTACAAAATATTATTACAAGAAACAAAAAGAGATCTGGAGAGGTGAAAGAATATCCCTTACTCATGGATAGGAAGACTCAATATTTTGAAAATGATAATACTACCAAAGCCAATTTACACGTTCGGTGCTATTCCATTACAAATATCAATTCCATTCGTCAATGAGATGGAAAATACAGTCTCCAATTTCATTTCAAATGGAAAGAGACCCAGAATAAGCAAAGCACTCCTTAAAGTGAGAAACAAGGTAGGAGGCATCTCACTCCCTGATTTCAAATCCTATTACACTGCCATGGTGGTTAAGATAGCATGGTACTGGTACAATGATGGACACATAGATCAATGGAATAGAATTGAGAACCCAGGAATCAGCCCATCTATCTATGGTCAACTGATTTTTGACAAGGAGACGAAATCAGTTAAGTGCAGAAATGACAGTTTTTTAAACAAATGGTGTTGGCAAAATTGGAAAACTATCTGCAGAAAACTCAAGCAAGATCCTCACCTCACTCCATACACAAAAACCAATTCAAAGTGGATTATGGATCTAGGACTAAAACCAAGGACTATTAACTTCATTTAAAAAAAAGCTTGGAAGAACTCTAGACGTCCTAATCCACAACATAAACAGTCTTCCAAGCACCTTGGAAAATCCACAATCAGGAGAGGATAAAATTGATGAAAGGGACCGTCTAAGAATCAAAGCCCTATGCACATCCCCCAAACTTCT
Source organism: Elephantulus edwardii (assembly GCF_000299155.1). Classification (NCBI taxonomy): domain Eukaryota; kingdom Metazoa; phylum Chordata; class Mammalia; order Macroscelidea; family Macroscelididae; genus Elephantulus; species Elephantulus edwardii. The sequence continues at coordinate 3,725,861 of NW_006400003.1, forward strand.
CCAACAGAGTATCAAAGGAAGCCACAGACTGGGAAAAAATATTTGGTAATAATATGTCAGACAAGGGACTTGTATCTTGAATTTATAAAATACTAGAGCACTACAACAAGATAAAAGTAAATTACTCAATTGAAAAATGGGCACAGGATATGAATAGACACTTCACTAAAGAAGACATTCAAATGGCAAACAAACACATGAAGAAATGTTCAAAATCCCTAACTCTAAGACAAATGCAAATCAAAACAACTATAGCAATATTTAACAGAACAAGAAACATAAAATGCTGGCAAGGTTATGGAGAAACTGGAATCCTAATTCACTGTTGATGGGAGTGTAAAATGGTGCAACCACTATGGAAGGCTATATGGTGCTTTCTCAAAAAGTTGCAAAAAGAAATAACATTTAACTTAGCAATTCCACTACTGGAAATTTACCCTAAAGAAACCATAACTGCCACCCAAGCAGATATATGCACACCCATGTTTTTTGCTGCTTTGTTAGTGATAACAAAGAGCTGGAAACAACCCAAGTGCCCATCAACAAAAGAATGGTTAGGGAAGCTCTTGTATATTCACATAATGGAATACTATGCAGCATTGAAAAACAAGGAACTCTCATATACTATACAAAATGGGTGACACTGGAGGACATTATGCTGAGTGAAATATCCCAGTCACAAAAGGACAAATATTGCATAGGGCCACTGTTGTAAAATGGGACTGACATTGGGTTGAGGGAAAACAGTGAAAAAGGGGAGGAATGATGTATATTGCTTGAAACAGATGAAGGAGAGAACCTTTTAAAAGAGATATATGATTGTGAATTATTTTCATGACAGGAGTCCGGAATGAAGGCTGCACAGTAGAGTGGACTTGGGGGAAGGATTGTATGACACTGAAAGAGTTTTTCCTCTTACTTTTCAAGGAGAAGAGGAACTGGGGGGAATGGTGGGCAGGGAGAAAAGTGCAACAATCAACGATTGGAAACCCTAAGTCTCTGTAAACTTTCAATAAAATTAACTTAAAAAAAAGGAGACTGGAGAACTGAGTCACATTATCAAGGGTTGGCTGTAGAGAGAGGAAGAGGAGTTCTGGCCAGGCAATGGGAAGATCTGAAAAGGAGAAGTAGAAGTGGTTGCTGGTGAAGCAGAGCTAGGTGGAAGGAACAAAATCACGAGTACCAAAGGGGGAAGGAAACAACAAAATTAACTTTTTTTAAAGCACTTAAATAACCATTTATTGAATACTTACTCTAAGTCAGATATTGTCTTGGGTCCTTTGAGAATACTGTTGAACTACTAGTAACTATCTTTTTAAATATTTTCTATATACTAGGCATTATACTAGTAGTTATTCATTGAAAATTTAAAATCTATGTTTCTCAAGAGTATTTCCTGTGAAATTCCATGCTGTGAAGTAAGATTTCGTAGTTCATGCAAGCAGCATGTGGAAGTGTCTCTCATCTACTCTTCTAGGTAAAATGCTTTTCTCTTAGATATTACTCTAAAGCTGAGCATTTAAATTGAGGCAAACTAGAAATAAGGTCATCCACTTTCAACATAAAAGGCCTTTGAAAATGCTACATACAACAGAGTACACATATATTAGACTGCCATATATGCTACCTGAGGTTGAGCCCTCCGGTTGGGAAACACAAAGGACGAGGAACAGTTGTAAGCAAATAGTAATGATTGGAATATAGAACATGAGAAGCATAAATATTGGAAAACTGGGTATTGTTAAGAGAGAATCGGAACATATAAATATTAACATATGAGACATTGGCAAAATTAGATGGATTGGCATGGGATATTTCAACCAGATAATCAAATGGGATTGCATTCATAGTTAAAAAGACAACTTTCAGATCCATGTTGAAATACAATGTTGTGAGTGATATGGTAATATCCATATGCATACAAGAAACACCTTTTAATACTACTATCATTCACAAATATACACCAACAACTAGAGCCAAAGAGGAAAAAAATATTTCTGCCTTCTTTTGAAATCAGAAACCAAAGAAATATGCAACTAGGATGTACTAATAATAAAAAGGGACTACGATGCAAAAGTTTGGAACAGAAAAGAAGGATTAATAGTCCAAAACATTGCCTTGGTGACAGAAATCAGGCTGGAGATAAAATGATAGAATTTGTACAGTCAATGATTTATTCATTACAAATACCTTTTATAAGAAACTTAAATGGCTCCTATACACATTCACCTCACCTGATGGTGTGCACAGGAATCAGATTGACTTACATCTGGGGAAAGAATCATTGGAGAAGCTCAATATCAGCTATGAAAAATTGATCAGTTGCTGATTATAGAAAAGATAATCCACTAATCATATATGCATGTTCAAACTGAAGCTAAAGAAAATAAAATCAAATACACAAGAATCAAAATTTGACCTTTCATCTATCCCATTCAAATTGAAAACCATCTCAGGAACAGGTTTTAGGTCTTGAATATTAATGAGTACGTGTCAAATGAACTGTAGGAAGATATGAATAATATCCATGAAGAACTCAAAAGGTCATTGCAAAGACAAAGGAGGAAGAGAAGATCAAGATGAATGTCAGAAGAGACTGAACATTATACTTGAACACTGCTAAGCCAAAGCAAAAGGGAGGGGGGAATTAGGAAGTTAAGGAGCTGTATAGAAGCTTTCCAAGGGCAGTCAGGAAGGAAGAAAAAAGTGTTATAATATAATGTACAAAGAGTTGAAATTAAACCAGAAGGAACTAACCCGATCAGCGGTTCTTAAACTGGTGGAACAGAAGAAAAAAATTTCAAGCCTCAAGTTGTAATATTTAAGAATGTGATAGGCACAAAATGGAATGATCCAGAAAGTAACAAAAGGAGTAGATAGAGTCACTGTATGAAAAATAATTGACTGACACAGAACAATGTCACGAAACAACAGATGTTCAAAAGGCTTCTTTGCAGAAATTGGCAAAAAACAAGGCCTTAAGAATTGATGGAGCATCACTTGACATATTTCAACAAAAAGATGCAGCCCTGGAAGTGTTCACCAGGCTGTGAAAAAAAAGCTGGAGGATAACCTGGACAACTCACTGGAAGAGATCCATATTTATTTTTGTTTAAAAAAAGATGACCTGGCAGAGTGTGAAAATTATCAAACAATATTACTAGTATCACACACAAGCAACACCCTGCCGAAGATTATGCAAAAAAAAAAAAAGACTGGAAAATAGATAAAGAACTACCAGAAATACAAGTCATGTTTAGAAGAGGCTGTAGCACTACAGCATCAACAATATCAGATGGATCTTGGCCGAAAGCAGAGAGTACCAGAGGAATGTCTATCTCTCTTTCATTGATTTTGCAAAGGCATTTGACTGCATGTATCACAACAAATTTGGCTAACTTTGAGAAGAACAGAAGTCCCAGGACATTTGTTTTTGCTCATGTAAAATTGGACCAGGAAGCTGTCTTCAGGACAGAGCAAGGAAGGACCGGATGGTTCAAAACCAGGAATGGTGTACACCAGGGATGCATCCTGTCTTCATGCCTTTTCAAACTATTATGCAGAGCGGAGAAAGAATATGGCATATGGCATCATGACTAGAGGTAGACTCATCAACAACCTGTTTTATGCAGATGACACAACTTTGCTTACTGAAACTAAGGAGAGTCTGAAGCATCTGCTGAAGAGAGACAAGGACTGTAGTTTTCAATATGGTTTAAAGCGCAACATCAAGAAAACAAAGATTCTCAGCAATGGACAAACTGGAAGCATCATGATGGATAGGGAAGAGATTGAAATTGTTAACAATTTCAGCTTGCTTTTTTCCACAACCCATATTGCACCACATTTCCTGTGTCAATCCATCTCTTCTCAAATTTTTCATTCTTGTGCTTACCCTACACCCTTCCAAGCATCATGTCCTTCTCCAAAGATCGATTACTCTTGGCAACATACCAAAGTATATGAGGCAGAGTTTCAAAGTTTTTGCCTCCACGGATCAATCTAGCTTCTACCTCTCCAAAACAGAATATTTGTTCTCTTGGCAGTCCATGATACTTCTAATACTCTTCTCAAGCATAACAGCTTAAGTTATCTTTAAAGATGATTAAAAAGAGTGTGAGATCAAGATAGATGGATGCAGATGACATAGTTTTTCTGTGTCAAAAGTAGGAGAACGTGAAACACTTGCCATAGAAGATTCCTGATTACAGTCTTCAATATGGATTATATCTCAACTTCAAGAAAACAAAAGGCATCACCACTGGGCTGAAAACAGCATCATATAGATGGAGAAAGATTGAAATTGTCAATGATCTTATCTACTGAGATCTACACGCTTTGTACTAGCAGTCAGGAAATAAAAAAAAGATGTTGCAATGGGAAAGTCTACTGTAAAAAAACCTCTCTAAAATATTGAGCAGCAAGGATATGAGTGGGCATGCCAGAATTTGAAAATGAGGGCCTCAGGCCCTTGGACCAGATGTTAATTGATTTTGTGATGAACATTCTTTTAAGTTGTACAGCATTGGTCTTTCTACTTGCTCTACTAAAGTAACTATTTGCTCTACTAAAGTACTAAAGTTACTGTGATATGAACAACTTTTCCATAGGTGTATAAAACACCATAATTGGCTATCCATCATGGGCAGTGTTTGTTGGAGCTCCCAGATTTATTCAGGTTTGGAAAGTGGAGTGGCATCCACTTCCTAAACCATATGCCTCTGGAAACTCTATGAACTTTGAGATATGATGATAGTTATATAAATGCTTCAGGTCTTTTTTCCCTCTATCTATCTATCTATCTATCTATCTATCTATCTATCTATCTATCTATCTATCCCTTGTATTTAAAAGTTGGTTGGGCCAGAGAGCCTTGTATTATTTCATTTTGGAGAAATATTCTTATAAATTGTACAGCACTGTTCTGTCAATTTGCTGTATTGAGGTAATCTGGATTTGCTGTGAAGCTGAAGCTTGTGCCATTGGGGGTCAAATGCCATAGTGGCTGCCCATGGCGAACAGTGTTTGGGGGAACTCCAAGTTTAAGACAAGTTTGGAAGCAGAAACAGCAACAACTTCCTAAACCACATGCCTCTGAAAACTCTATGAACCTGGAGAAATGACAATAGTTGTAGAAAGGCTTCAGGCCTTTTGTTCATATATATGGTCACTATGAGACATGCTCTACTCGATGGCAATCAACCACAAGACACACATAATTCAGGCCTTGGTCTTTCTAATCACTTGTGACTAAGTGTGACTGCCAAAATACCAACCAGATATATCTTAAAGAAAGTGTGGTGAGAAAGGAACTCTTATACATTGTTGGTTGGATTATAAAATGGTGCAACCATTCTGGAAGGCAGTTTGGTGCTTCCTCAAAAAGCTGAACATAGAAATTCCATATGGCTCAGCTATTCCACTACTTGGAATATACCCTGAGAATATGAGAACTGAGGCACAGACTGAGATTTGTAAACCTATGTTCATAGCAGCATTATTCACCCTTGCAAGAACATGGAAACAGCCCAAATGTCCAACCACAAATGAATGGATTGAAAATTTATGGTACATTTCACAGAATGGAATACTATGCAGCACACAGGAGCAATAACTTTGTAAATTATTACCTAACTTGGGAGGGACTGAAATGCATTATGCTGAGTGAACTAACTCATTCACATAAGGATAAATATTATATAAAACCATTATTGTAGAATGAGTATAAAGATTCACAAGGAGTGGGAGAGGCTGGAAGAAGAAAGATGTGGATGTGCAGCAGGAAGGGGGGGTAACATTGGGTTGTACAATTTGATGAGTGGGGGAGTGAGGGAAATTGAAAGAATTTGTTCAAATTTGCATTTGAATTTTGTAAATAAACTAGTAGAAAAAGAAAAAAAAACAAAAACCCAACAACAACAAAAAATGTATTCAGACAGCTTCTTAGAGGAAGGATGGCAAAGCTTCATCTCTTATACTTTGAGCATGTTGTTAGAAAGGGCTGTTTTTTGGAAAGGACCATTATACCAATTAAAGAGAGGAAGACTTTCAACAAGATGGAATGACAGTAAAGGACTCAAGTAATGGACTCGAGTACATCAGTCATGATAAGGATGGCACAGGGTAGGACAGGGTTCAGATGCACTGTTAAGAGAATTTCTATGAGTTATATGTAACTCAGTTTGATATTTTAAAACACCTAGTTTGATATTTTTAAACAACTAGTTTGATATTTTCTGGAACCTGATGGATGAAACACGTTTCCTATGCTCTGTTACTGTTGCTATGAGGTGTCACTTTGATCCTGAATAACAGTGGCCCTAGAAGACAGAATAAAACTGACCCCAGGAATTCCTAAGCTGTTGTACTGGAACAAAATATCAAGTCTTTCTCTGAGACTGAGAAAGCTGAACCCTAGATCATTAAGCTTTCAAGAAAACATTTAATCTTTATAACATTATTTACTATTACTTTGAAATAATTCTTTAAATAAAACATGAAATTAATAATTGCTAATTAGAAAACATAAATTGAAAAGAAAATAACCAAAATTATAAGCAGTAGAAACAACAGAAAGCCATTCCAGTGTTACTTACTACTGAGAGTGTATGAAAATAGAATCTTTCATCATAAAGCCACAAACCTACTAAGTAGGAATGCATAACAGTACAATTTATAAAATTTCCAAGTCGTTCATGTTGTTGTTATGTGTCATTGAGTCACTTGTGACTCACAGTGACAATAGTGTACAACAGCCCTCAACCCCGGTCTATCTTGAGCTAACTTCACTGTCTCTGACACTCCTACCCTGATTACCCCAGTCACTGAGTCAATCCATCTCATCAAGGGTATTACTCTCTTATGCTATTCCTCCACCCTTCTAAACATGATGTACCTCTCCAAGGACTGGTCCCTCCTTGCAACATACCCAAAGTATGTCAGACAGAGCTTCAAAATGCTAGCCTCCAAGGAGTAGCCTGGTTTCACTTTCTCTAGGAAGGACCTGTTTGTTCGCCTAACAGTTCATGGTGTATTCCATACCTTTATCCAGCACCACAGCTCAAAGGCATCAATTCTTCCTCTATCATCCTTAGTCATTGTCTAGCTCTCTGATATATAGCAAATAATTGCAAAGACCATGGCCTGGATCAGGTGCACCATAGTCTCCAGATTGACAACATTGCACCTCGAGATTCTAGAGAGGCCCCTAACAGAAGATTTTTCCCAGTGAAATTTAATTCATCTTTTGATTTTCTGGCTGCTGGTACCAAGAGGGTTGATTGTAGAGAAAAACAAACTGACTGTTAACAGTTTCCGTCTCTTTGCTGTCAATCATGATACTACCAATTGGTCCAGTGGTGAAAATCTTTGTTGTTCTTGATGTTGATCTTCAATTCATATTGAAGGCTGCAGTCCTTGACCTTCTGCAGCAAATGCATCAGGTTTTCCTCAGTTTTGGCAAGCATAATGCAGCTTGTTGATCATTCTTCCTCCAATCCTGGTACCACATTACTACTTATAGAGTCCACCCTTCCGGATGATCTCTTCCACATATAGATTGAAAAAGTATGGAGATACGATGCACCCCTGGTGTACACATTTCCTGATTGTGAATCATACAGTGTTTTCTTGCTTTGTTCTGATGACTAAGGCACACTTCTTTCATGTCAGGTTTTGGTTGTTTTTTGGGTTTTTTGCTACAAAATTCTTGTTGCTTGTCAATCATTCAGATAAGCTTTTAAAAAGTTCAATTCCTAAATCCTATCTCTAGAGATTCATATTTAATTGGAGTTCGTGTGATTCACATTTGAGATTTAAAAATCATTCTCAAGTGATTTCCATATCTAGAAAATTGTGAGAATTTTTCCTGCTGGATATGCTGTTGAAAGTCTCTTTTGATCCCCTTGAGACGAGAAGAATTACTTATACTTCATAGATCTTAATAAGTGCTGATTCAATTAGAGATTCTTTACAACAGGATGACTGCAATCAGTCTTAAAGATTTTCTGACTCAGCTCACATTTTTCAGAAATATGTCTCTTCCAAACAGTCAGGTATTTATTTTTTATTCATAAACATTACAATACTTTGTACTATTGGATGATTCAGATTTAATCATGTTGTCCTACTACTCTTAAGAACATGACTTTATAGAAAAGATATACCATCAGGGAAAGAGAAGAGACCATAGATTAATAGTCCATTCAGGTCTACAAAGGAAAACATACAAAAGCTTAATTATTTTCAAATCCAACCTATTATACACACACACACACACACACACACACACACACACACACATATATGGAGAATTGATGCCTTTGAGCTGTGCTGCTGGGGAAGACTATTGAAAATACCATGGACTGCTAGAAAAACAAACCGATTCGTCCTGGAAAGGGTTAAACTGGTGGCTCCTTGGAGGCAAGGATTCTGAGGATC
>NW_006400003.1:3734565-3791399 GCF_000299155.1 Elephantulus edwardii
GTTCTTGCTGGTGTAAAAAAAAATCACCTTCTGTTGTTAAGTTCTGAAATAAAGGTACTTGAGGACATATCTTGACTCATTTTAATGATGCAAGACTTATGATTTAAACATACACAAATTAACTTCAAAATTAAATATGTAAGTAGCTAGTGGTGTGTGTGTGTGTGTGTGTGTGTGTGTGTACACACACAGGGAAGGGTTCAGAACTGCTGTACATTGAGTTGCTTTACATGGCAGGTGACTCAATGGCACATAACAATAGTAATATACTATGACATGGTTGGAAGCAGTAGTGGCATCCACTTTCCAAACAACATGCCTCTGGAAACTCTATGAACTTTAATAAATGTTGATAGTTAAGAAAAGGCTTCAAGCCTTTTTTCATAGGTTCACTATGAGGTGTTCTTGACGCGAAGGCAATCAACAACAACAATAGATATATTTCATTGTTTTATTTAGTATTTTGATTATGTATGTGACACAATGGGAAAGCTTTAGCTCATGGAGGTTAAACCATGCCTTGGTGGGTGTTTTTAATTTGTGGATATCAGGCCTGCTTTTAATTGTTTTTGGTCAAACATTCTTCTAAGTGGCACAGCACTAGTCTGTCCATTTGCTGTACAGAGGTAATTTGTGGTTGCTGTGATGCTGAACACTGTGACACTGATGTGTCAAATTCAATAATGGTTACCCATGGTGGACAGTGTTCGGTGGAACTATCCAATCAAAACAAGCTTAGAAGCAAGAGTGGCATCCACTTCCGGAATAGCTTGTTTCTGGAAACTCTACGTACTTGGAGAAATGATGAAAGTTATACACGCGTTCTGATCTTTTATTCATAAGATCACTAGGAGTTGTCTATAACTCGACAGCACTTAACAACAACATGTTAGTTTAATACTTTATGTGTTTGTACATTTGGAAAGGTTTAAGTTTTAAGATTACAAAGTAGTCTCCTTATTTTAAAAACCCACCAAGACTGGGAAAGGGGGTAAAAAAACGAAAAAAGAAAAAAAAAGTAGTCTCCTTCTATACAGGAAGATCTTCACAATTTTTCATACTTGTATACAAAACTAAGGTGATATGCATGTTTCTTTTTTTAGGATGATTTTCAATAGATAATAAAATTTAAAAATAAAATCTACAGTCACTGAGTAAATTAAAATCAATAGTACGTATCTGAAGCTATAAATATTGATTGAAAGAGACTTCCCCTCTCTCTACCAAGAAAAGTTGATGAATTTGTATAGGCAATATTTGAACTAAAAGCCAGGTTTGTCACAACCCACATGGTTACTACTTAATAAAGAGAAGAGAAAGCAAATGAGTTATGAAAATACAAAGAAACATGTTTTCTCCCTTAGATTTGGTAAGGAGGAACAAGTCATTACAGAGACACATCATGCTGAAAACTGTAAAGGGTCAGCAAAAGAGAAGAAAACCCTCCGTGAGTTTGCAGTCAGAAGTCAATGAAGCATGCACTCAAGATGCATTAATAATAATGGGTATCGGACTGCAAAAGTTGGGAACAGGGAAGAAGGATGAGTAATTGGAAAACATGGTCTTGATGATAGAAATGAAGCTGGAGATAGAACAATAGAATTCTTTACATTCAATTATTTATCCATTGCAAATACCTTTTATAAGAAACACAAACAGACGCTATCCATATAGATTTCACCTGATAGTATGCGTAGAAGTCAAATCTATTACATATGTGAAAAGAATTGCTGAAGAAGCTCAAAATAAGCTGTGAAAACTAGGCCAAGTGCTACTTGTGGAACAGATCACCAACTACTCATATGCAAATTCAAACTGAAGTTGAAGAAAATTAAATCAATTCCACAGAAACTAAAACTTGACTTTAAATCTATCCAATTTAAATTTCAAAACTATCTCAGATACAGATTTGAGGCCTTGAAAACCAATGAGCGAGACCAAATGAGCTGTGGAAGGATATAAAGAATATTATGTATGAAGAATGCAAAAGGTATTACAAACAAAGAGGAAAAAGACCAAGAGGGATGTCAGATTAGACTCTGAATATTGCACTAGAGTGCCAAGAAGTCAAAGCAAAGGGAAGAAACCAAGATATTGTTGTTGTTGTTGTTATGTGCCGTCGAGTCATTTGCGACTCATAGTGGCCCTATGTATAACAGCCCTAAACCCTGCTCTATCCTGTGCCAATCACATTGTCTTTGACACACCCATTCTGATTACCCCAGTCACTGAATCAATTCACCTCAGGGTCTTCTCCTCCTGCACTGTCCCTCCACCTTCCCAAGCATGGTGCTTCTCTCCAAGAACCCGTCTCTCCTTACAACATGTCCAAAGTATGTCAGACGAAGCCCCAGAATCCTTGCCTCCAAGGAGTAGCCTGGTTTAACCCTCTTCAGGATGAATCTGTTTGTTTTCTTACTCTTCTACAGCACCATAGCTCAAAGGCATCAATTCTCCTTCTATCCTCCCTTGTCATTGTCCAAGTCTCTGATGCATAACAAGTGATTGCAAAGACCATGGCCTGTATCAGACGCACCTTAGTCTCCAGAGAGATACCGTTGCTTTTGAGTACTTTAGAGAGGTCCCTAACAGCAGACTTTCTCATCGCAATACGTTTTTTTATTTCCTGGCTGCTGGTGCTGAGAGTGTTGACCGTGGAGCTGAGCAAACTGAAGCTGTGAACAATCTCAATCTCTTCGCCACCCATCGTGATACTACCAATTGAAAGAGCTAAATATAAGATTTCAAAGGACAGTGTGGGAAAACAAAGTATTGTAATAAAATATGCAAAGAACTGGAGTCAGAAAATCAAGAGGGTCAAATTTTCTCAGCATTTCTTAAACTGAGGAATTGAAGAACAAATCCAAGACATGAGTTGCAATATTTAAGGATGCTTTGGACAGAACAGTAAATTACCCAAAAAGCATTAAATGAAGACAAAAGGTGTACGCAGAGTCACTGTACCAGAAGGAATTGAGTGACACAGAAGAATTTCATGAAACAATCTAGAAACAAGAGCCTATGGTGATTAAGGAAGAAGTTCAAGCTGGTCTGAAAGACTTGGCAAAAAACCAAAGCTCCAGGAATTGATGGCATACAAATTTACATATTTCAATAAACAGATGCTGCCCTGGATGTGCTCACTAAGTTGTGGCCAAAAAAAATTGGACGACAACCACCTGGTCAACTGACTGGAAGGAATCTATGTTTGCTCCTATTCCAAAGACAGGTGACCTGACAGAGTGAAGAAATTATCAAACAATATCATTAATATCACATACAAGCAAGATTTTGCTGAAAATTATCCAAAAAAAATCCACCAAAAACGACTGGAACAGAGCATCAACAGAGAACTGCTATATGTGCAGGCTGTGTGCAGAAGAGGCTGTGGCGCTAGGTATATTACAGCTAATGTTAGATGGATCTTGACTGAAAGCAGAGAGTACCAGAGGGATGTCTATCTGTGCTTAATTGACTATGCAAAGGCTTTTGACTGTGTGGAACACAACCAGCTATGGCTGATTCTGAGAATAATGGGAATCCTAGAACATTTGATTGTGCTTATGTGAAACCTATATCGTGACCAGGAGGCAGTCATCAGAACAGAGCAAGGAAACACAGCATGTTTCAAAATTGGGAAGGGTGTATGCCAGGGATATATTCTGTATCTATACCTTTTCAATTTATATGAAGAACAGATCATTTAAGAGGCTGGACTCTATAAGGAGGAATGTGGTATCAGGATTGGAGGAAGACTAATCAACAATCTGTATCATGTAGATGACACAACTCTGCTTGCTGAAACTGAGGAGGACCTGAAGTGCTTGCTGCAGAAGATCAAGAACTTAGCCTTCAATGTGAATCGAAGCTCAATATCAAGAAAACAAAGATTCTTATCACTGGGTTGATAGGCATAATTATGATAGATGGCGAAGAGACTGAGATTGTTAACATCTTTAGTTTGCTTGGCTCCAGAATCAACAATCTTGATACCAGCAGCTAGGAAATCAGGAAATGAATCACATTTAGAAAGTCACCTGTCAGGGACCTCTCCAGAGTACTGAAGAGCAATGATGTCAGTCTGGATACTAAGGTGCATCCGATCCACGCTATACTCTTTTCAATTGTTTGCTGTTCATCAGAGAGCTGGACAATGATTAGGGATAGAAAGGAAATTGATGCCTTTGAGCTGTGGTGCAGGCGAAGAGTGTTGAATATACCATGGACGGCCAAGAGAAAACATTTTCATCCTAGAGAGAGTGAAGTTAGGCTGCTCCTTGGAGGCAAGGAGTGTGAGACTTCATCTGCCATAATTTGGACACGTAGCACGGAACGATCAGTCCTTGGGGATCATTCTTGATAGGGTGAAGGTACAGAGAAAGAGACCATCCATGAGATAGACTGAGACTGTGACTGAGGTAATGAGGCTAGGTGTGTTAGAGAAAGTACAGTTGGCAAAGGATAGAGTAGATTTCAGACTGTCATACACAGAGCCGCTATGAATTGCAAGTGACTCGATTACAGCACATAACAACCACCACAATGAGTTTTCAAGATGATTTAGAATAGGGCAAGATTCAGATCTGTTGTTCATAGATTTATATGTGTCATAGTTGATTAGACAGCACCTAAGAGTGGCATTCTATTTCATGGATGCATATATATCATATACGTATAAAACTTTATGAAAATAATTTCTGGGATATAATTGAAAATAAACATTAAGAGCCTTAATTAGTCTTAACATATTTTACTTTTCTTTTGGTTTCACTTTAATTTCAAGGTTTGTTTTTCTTATTTTTTATATTAAAGAAATAATTCTCATTATGGTTATCTTTTAAAAAGTTTCCCTAATTCATATATATTTTACTTTTAAAGAATACACAATCATTTATCTTGTATACAATAATAAATTCTAACAAAGAAATCCTCAAGAATACTGGATTGAGTAAGGGGATTTAGCCACCTGAAGCTTGCAGTTTGTCAGCATTTGCCTTGCTATATTGCTGTGCATGTTTTGTCTGTAAACAAGGTACTTCTATCTTCAAGGCAGTCCATCTGGCTGTTGTCTGCTGATCTAAATTGCTTTTCACATTCTGGATGTGAAATGAGCTGGGCTTTCCAAAAGAAAATGAGTATAAGCACTTTCTGAAGATGCATGAACAGATTCAGCCAAGGATGTATTTTCTTAACCAACTCTGAGGATTCTAACTTCATAGACATTACCAGATCATTTGAAGGAATCAGAATGACAGGGTCAGGTTCCTGGGGAGGTTGCAACTCAACGACCATAAGGTCTGACAGTGTATTCCAATCTATATCAAACATTGAGAAAGCAAATATAGCTTTTCTAGGATTCAGAAGTATAGACTAACTGATTCCTAAAATATTTTTTGTTTGTTTTTTCAAAGGCTAATTTTTTAATATTTTTCCTTTGTGTGAATGTTTAATAGTTAATATTGTTTTATTTAGGAAATAGAGAAAAGAAATTATTATGAAATATTCTCTTGCCACTCAGGAAAATCATCACTATTTCAGATATTTACATCACAAAATATTATGTACACGTTTCTCTTATAAATTAAGGTTATTTTCATTAAACAATAAAATTGAAAATCAAAGCTATTGTCACTGAGTTAATGATAATTCATAATAAGTTTCTGAAATGGTAAGTTTTGATGGAAAGAGAATGCCTCTTTTCTCCCCTGATAAGCTAATATGTTTCAACAGGTAAACATTTAGTTACCTTCCCAGTATGTTATACTCTATGTGATTAATAGAAAGAGCACAAGAAGCAGATAAAGTCGAAGATGAAGATTCAAAGAGACAGAGACTCAGACAGAAAACTGAACAACACTACAATAACAATTTTAGTCCTCACCAGTGGATCATGATATATGGATAAAGGTTGAAATTATCAATGATTACATCTTACTAGGATCCACATTCAACACTCATAGTACTAGTAGTCAGGAGATCAAGATACTTTGCTTTAAGCCAGTTCACTGACAAGCTTCTCCAAAATATGTAAGAGCAATGTTATCAATTTGATATCTGATGTTCCATGTTCTATTCTATTACTTGCTATGCATCTGAGATATAATTAATAAGAATGACAGAAGAGTAATTGATACCTTTGAACTGTGGTGCTAAAGAAGTATACTCAATATCACTTGAGGTGCCAAAATATACACACACACATGTCTTGCACAAAGTTCAGCCAGAATGTTCCTTAGAGACAAAGATGATAAAGCTTTGTCTCACATACTTAGACTATGTTTCTGGGAGAGGTTATTGCTTGGAGATAGACATCATGATACATTATTCAGATGATGCAACCTTGCTTGCAGAAATGGAAGAAGTCTTTAAGCACTCACATTTTAAGATCAAAGATTAAAGCCTTCATTGCAGATTATACCTCAGATTAACAAACACAAATTCTAACCACTGAACCAGTGATGAATATGAGAAACAATGATAGAGAAGTTGTTACAGAGTTCATTTTACTCAGATTGAGTCAGTATTTGTAGAAGTAGCAGTTAAGAAATCAAATGACAAATTTCATTTGACAGATGTGAGTCAGAAGATCCCTTTACAATGTAAAAATGTAACTCAGGATTAAGGTACATCTGATCCATGGCATGGGTGTGTTTTTGGATTTTTTTTGGTGGGTTGTTTTTTTGTTGTTGGTGTTTTTTCTTTTTTTTTTTTGATCAGGGTCTCTATGAGTCGCCTGCAACTCCACCGCTCTTAACAACAAAACAACATGTGTTTATCTAAGCTAGGCAATGAACAAGGAAGGTCAAAGTAGAATTGATAGATTTATTCTAATGGTAATAAGGAGGAACTGAAGAACAAATTCAAACCTAGAGTTGCTATAATCAAGGATGCTTTAGGCAGAATATTAAATGATCCAGGAAGTATTAAAAGAAGATGGAAGGAATATACTGAGTCATTGTATCAATAGGAATTGGCAGATACAGAAGAATTTAATGAAACAAAATATGAGCAAGAACCTATGGTGATGAAGGAAGAAGTTCAAGCTGCTTTGAAGGAAATAGCAAAAATTAAGGCCCCAGGAATAGATGGTATACCAATTGAAGTATTTCAGCTAACAGATGCTGCCCTGGATGTGCTCACCAAGTTGTGCCAAGAAATCTGGAGAACAACCACTTGGCCAACTGACTGGAAGATATCTATATTTGTTCCCATTCCAAAGAAGGGTGACCCAACTGAGTGTGGAAACTATAGAACAATATCATTGATTTCACATGCACGCAAGATTCTACTGAAGATTATCCAAAAATGACCGGAACAGCACATCAGCAGAGAATTGCCAGGCTGGATTTAGAAGGGGTCGTGGTACTAGGGATATTGTAGCTGATGTTAGATGGACTTTAGCTGAAAGCAGGGAATACCAGAAGAATGTCTATCTGTGTTTCATTGGTTATGCAAAGGTGTTCGACTGTGTGGATCATAACAAACTATGGCTGACTCTGAGAAGAATGGGAATCCCAGAACATTTAATTGTGCTAATGCGAAACCTATACTTGGATCAAGAGGCTGTAGTCAGAACAGAGCAGGGTAACACTGCGTGCTTCAAAATTGGAAAGGGTGTACACCAGGAATGTGTCCTGTCTCCATACCTTTTCAACCTGTATGCAGAGCAGATTATCCGGGAGGCTGGGCTTTATGAGGAAAAGTGTGGCATCAGGATTGGTAGAAGATCTATTAACAATCTGCGTTATGCAGATGACACAACCCTGCTTGCTGAAACTGAGGAGGACCTCATGCACTTGCTGTGGAGGATCAAGGACTGCAGCCTTCAGTATGGAATGAAGCTCAATGTTAAGAAGACAAGGATTATCACCACTGGACCAATTGGTAGCATCAGGTTGGATGGCGAAGAGAGTGAGATTGTTCACAGCTTCAGTTTGCTCGGCTCCACGGTCAACACTGTTGGCACCAGCAGCAAGGAAATAAAAAAACGTATTGCGATGGGAAAGTCTGCTGTTAGGGACCTCTCTAAAGTACTCAAGAGCAACGGTGTGTCTCTGGAGACTAAGGTGCGCCTAATACAGGCCATGGTCTTTGCAATCACTTTTTATGCATCTGAGAGTTGGACAGTGACTAGGAAGGACAGAAGGAGAATTGATGCGTTTGACCTGTGGTGCTGGAGAAGAGTATTGAATGTACCATAGACTGCCAAGAAAACAAACAGATTCATCTTGGAGAGGATTAAACCAAGCAACTCCTTGGAGACAAGGATTCTGGGGCTTTGTCTGACATATTTTGGGCATGTTGCAAGGAGGGGCAGGTCCTTGGAGAGGGACATCATGCTTGGGAGGGTGGAGGGACAGTGCAGGAAGGGAAGATCCTCTATGAGATGGATTGATTCGGTGACTGGGGTAATCGGGATGGGTATGTCAGAGGCAGTGCGATTGGCACAGGATAGAGCAGGGCTTAGGGCTGTTTGTACATAGGGTCGCTATGAGTCGCAAATGACTCCACAGCACATAACAACAACAACAACAATGGTAAGAGTCTAGAATATATTATGGATTGCCAAAAGAAATACAAATCTGTCTGAACAAACCATAGCCAAAATGCTACGTATAACTGAGGATGGTAGACTTACTTCGTCTCATGTACTTGGAAAATATTCTTATGAGGGACAAGGCCCTGGTGAAGGACATTGTGCTTGTTAAAGTAGAGGGCCAGCAAAAGAAATTGAAAATAAGAAAGGAAAACCATCAATGAGATGAATTAACACAGAGACTACACCAATTTGCTCACATAGCAATGGTTGTGAAGGTGAAGCAGGACCAGTTGCTATGTGTTATAACTGTCTTGACAGAAACTAAAAAAAAGTTACATAGGCTTGTCATGGACAGAAAGATCCTTTAGATATAGTTATCTTAAGTAGCTTTTCCTCCTTCACATCCTCCCAAAATAACACACAGACTTTTGAAAATTTACAACCAAACATGTGAAGATAGTTTTATACTAATCCATTTTAAGTTATCTACTAAAATATTTCATGGTGACTTTTCTTGCAGAGACTAATATCAATGGAAGAGAGAGAGTTTCCTCTCAAAATTTACATTAAAATGAAGCTTAAAGCAATTCAGAACAGAGATTTTATTGTCAGTATTTCATTTATTATGAAAAAAAAAGAAAGTAGCTGTCTAACAATAAGATGAAACTGAGCATGCTTCTGCCAAGTGCACTATGTATGTTGCTGAAATGTATTATTGACCTTGAACACAATATATTTTGTCAAATAAAAGAAATTCTATTAAGACTGCCAAGTTTAATCTCAGTGACATGATTCTATTAAAAAATCTATGAAAGTGCTCTAAAATCATAAAACTGAATGTTAGGTGTATATATTCTGGTAATCTAAATGACTATTATTTGTAGACAAAAATATGATGTCAACCAAAAACTTGTTTTCCTATCAGCAACATTTGGCTGCTAGGAAAAATATTAATGGGAATTCAATATTTAAAGCACAACTTTGTTTAATTTTTAAGTCTTTTCAAAATGCCATGCACTCTGTGTGTGTGGGGTGTGTGTGTGTGTGTGTGTGTGTGTGTGTGTGTGTGTGTGTGTGTGAAAAAGACTAATTGATGGATAAACTTATAAAACCTTTTGATAATACAAGGCATTAAAACATTGTTAACCCTTGGATGCACTCACAATTTTATATTATGTAGATTATGTATTATTTTATGTTATGAGAGTATTCAGAGCTTCAATGAGAGACACAATAAAAAGTAAGAAATATTTAGGGTCAACTGGACTTTCAAATAGCATTAAACTGCCAAAGATCATATCTGTCCGAATAAATTTCACTGTTATTTCTCTCATATCTTATAATTGAAATACTTCAGAAATAGGATAGGTATTTACTATCTCAACCGCCCCAGCAATTTACTACTTAGTTTTCTGCCTTATGTCTTCCAGATATTTTATTCTTGTTACTAGGTTCTATTGAATTAAGTGTGACTCACATCAACTTTATGAACAATAGATCTGAACACTGTTCTATACTCATAATCTCTGACACTCTCAACCTCATTACTGCAGTCACTGTGTCAATTCATCTGGTGGAAGGTCTTCCTCTCCTTTGCTGTCCCTCCACCTTTCCAAATATAATGTTCCTTTCCAAGGAATAACTTTTCCTAGCAATATGCCCAATGGATATGACATTATGCTTTATCATCTTCGTGTCCAAAAAGAACACTCTGGCTCTGCCATCCTCAAGACTTAGCTTGGAGATATTATTAAGGATACTTTTTTTTTACCACTTTTTTTTGTTTGTTTCTAAAATAATTTTAATGAGCCTTTACAAAGATTTTGGATTTCCATTCATTCATTGCTGCACTTCTCTCTCTGCCCATCCCTTCCCCCCCATCCGAGTTCTCTCCCCTCTTTCAAAAGTAAAAGAAACACTCCTTCCCTGGTACACAATCCCCCCGCACCCCTCCCACTGCCCCAAGTACATTCCACTATGCAACCTTAATTGTGGACTCTTTTGATAACCATAAGACCCTATCATACATCTCTTTTAAATTATTCACTCCCTCATTTGTTTCAGTGCAGAACAGATAATTCTTTCCTGAGCTTTTGTTAAATTCATACTTCTTTTTCTTTTGATAATTTTATAATTGTGCTTAGTGTTGGAACCTTCTAACACTTCCACCTCTCTGTAGTGTATTGAGCTCTGGTAACCTAGTCTAAAGGGAGTTGTGCTGCTTATCTAAAGGTCACATCTCTGAGAGTTAGAATTTACAGTCGTTCCTTGAAACAAAAGTAAGCAATCTTCTTCCCTGTGATATTCAGCTTTGGAAACCCAATGGAGCCACATTTAAGAGGCAATTCTGATTAAATCAGTAAGTGAGTTCTATGTTAAACACTTTAAGAGTTAAGGTGTATGAATTTGGAAAACAGCCATTTATAGCAATTCTTTAAAGAAAAAGAAACATGTGGTTAAGTGATAAGGAATTGCTCTATCAATGCAAAGGTATGTGGTTTGAATCCATGAACTTCTCTGTGAGAAAAAAGTAGGCAATCTTCTCTAATGTGATTTACTGCCTCTGAAAATCTGCTGTAGGGTCAGTTTTGGGTCAGTTCTGACTTGATGGTGCACAATTACAACAACAATAAGAGTAGTATCTATAGTTGTAGCATTGTATCTATTACTTGTAGAGTTCATAGAATATCATCAGGAAAATTAAGTGGGATTAAACCAGTTAAAACTAGTTGGTTGAACTAGTTGCTGATATCATGACCATCAGTGTGCTCAATAGCGTTTTCAGTGGTTGATTTTATGTTTTGTCGTTTTTTTTTTTATTTTTCCCAGAAGTAGCTCTATAGGCCTTTCTTGAGGTGTCTCTGGGTGAACTCAAACAGCTATTCCCTTGATTAATAAGGCAACTTATTAACCATTTGCAACATCCTGGGATTCACAAAGTGAGCATGCTTTGAATAGATAACTCACCTCTTTATCTATTAAAATGTAAAAAGTAAGCTACAGCAAAATTTATCTTGCATTATATTATTTCCTTTATTTTACTTAGTTTATAAACTTTTTGGAGTATGATTTTTTAACTTTTTATAAAAAGTATCAATCCCAAATTCAACATAGCCCATTAAAGAATGATAAAAACTTAGATTAGATTTCCATAGAGTAGAGCACAACTCATAATGACTCCATGAACAAAAGAGTATAACTGTAGCTGCTTCTCCAAGTTCACAGAGTTTCCAGTGGCATGTGGTTTAAGAAGTAAATGCCGTAAACATATTTCATCCAGTTTTTCGGCATTGAAGTCTATGGGGGAGAGAATAGTCTAAAAGTATTATATTTTAGGGCATTATTTTTATCGTAAGAGTATGCAATGAGGGTTGCAGAGTGGATTATATTTGGGGTTAGGGGGGAGGGGCGGGGGGGATTGTGTACCAATGAGGGAGTTTTTCTTTTGCTTTTCAAGGAGAGGAGCAAATGGGGGGAGGGAGGGGTTTGTGCGGGGAGAAGGGTGCAACAATGAATGAATGGAATCCCAAAATCTCTGTAGATGTTCATTGAAATGAAAAATAAACAACCTGAATTAAAAAAAAAAGAAGTAAATGCCACTCCTGCTTCCAAACCTGTTTTACAACTTGGAGCTCCAACAAATACTGCCCACATTGGGAAACTATTATGGTATTAGATACCCCAATGGCACAAGGTTCAGCATCAGAGCAAACCCAGATTATTTCATACAGCACATTTGACAAATAGTGATGTACAAAACAGAAGAATGTTCCTCCAGATATAATAACACTAGTCTCACTTAGAAGTGGTTAGGTGTTGTTAAGTCATATATGACTCATAGCAAACCTTGCACAAAGACCTGAACTCTGTTCTATAATTAACATTATTTCTGTACATTTACAGAGCCTCCACTTGAGAAATTGGCTTCTCACGTCTTGATGGCAGTCATGTAGGGGATTTTTGTGGTTGTGTTTGATGTGCGTTATTGGTTCTACTCCTCCCAGAAACAAGTATCAATTGAACTTTTGACCCAAGGATAGAGGCCTGCAGTGTGTCTAAACTGAGGATATAAAATATGTAATTTAAACACAGTCAACAATTTTCCCCTTTAAAAACTTCTATGCAAGTTGTTCAGTAACATTGGTTGTATTCTTTTAGAAGATAGTAATTCTTTAACTCTCCACTGTTCCAGATTCCCTGCCTTCTTGACTTCTAATTCTTAGAGTATTGGGTGACTTAATTTTTGTCTTTTGTAAGTAATTATTTTTAAAGAATACAGTTCTCTGGGTGATACTCTTTTAGAGCCAATCTGTTATTTTGATAAGTTATAATATGCAGTTTAATGTTTGAGTTGTTTATAGAATGTCCAGAAAAAAATGAACAAATAAAACCCACAATTGTAATTAGGACACTCTTCTGCCTGATTTATACATAGAATTGTGAGGTAGCTAGAGTGCTTGAAGCAGAGAGGAAGGGAACCAAGGGAGAATATTCTCCTATATGAGTGTTTTCTTATTTAAAAAAATCTTTTCATACAATGACAATTGGTCTATTCAAGATCAAATACTTTTAGAAAGAAATTGAATTTCATAAAATGGTTGACTTATCATCACTTGGTATAGACACTTTTCAGAATATATTTCAAGTGTGTTCACAGTTGAAATGAGATTATATTTCCAAAGCAATTCAAGTTATATTTTAAGATATATGTGGGTAGCCTTCACAGGGGAAAGACCTGGGAATCTGCTCCCAGAAAGATAGAGGAAAATAACAAACTACCAACTGTCATTAAGTATATTCTCGTAGTGACTGTATAAGACAGAATATAATAATAGCTCCTTAGGGCTGAAATCTTTAAAGTAGAACAATGCTACACCTTTCTGTTATGGAATATTTTGTGCGTGTAAATTTTCTATCTTTTTTGGTGTTGCTGTATACATCAAGTCAGAACCGACCCATAGCTGACCCACTAGCTGGCATTCAGAGGCAGTTAATCACACAAAAGGAGATGAGGGAGAGAATTGTTTAAAAGGATATATGATTGGTTATTGTTGTGATAGGAGTTCAGAACGAGGGTAGAATGGTGGAGGGGACTTAGGGGGAGGGATTGAATAACAAAAACGATTTTTTTAATTTTTTTTTTTTTACTTTTCAAAAAGAAAAGCCAAATTGGGGAGGTGGGGTGGGCAGGGAAAAAAGTGCAACAATGAATAAATGGAAATCCAATTCTCTGTAAACTTTCATTAACATAAATTTAAAATAAAAAAAAACAAACTAACGTCTTTTATTGGCCACTCAATATGTTTGCAAATATACGTAAAGTGAAGTTATTTTTTTTTTCATTTTCTCTGATCATAGTCGGTCTAATTTGATTTAGTTATAAATATAATTTATTAATATCTTTTTATTAAAGTAACACATATTTAACTTCAGTAAGTTTTAACATAAAAGCCAAAAGTGACTACGATCAGATTTGTAGTGCTTTTAATAAAGGTTGCTCCCTTGAAAACAAAACAAAACCAAAAAACAGATTCTTCATCTTTCTCCTCTGGAGCAGCTGCAGGATTCGGAACATATGTCATCAGGATTACAGCACATATTCTTCCATTAGGCTGCCAGAGCTCCTTAACTTTTCGTTAGCAATCAATTATTTTAAATAGCTGTATGTTAGTGTTCCTCCATAGCTTAGAAAACTCTATGAGGCATTTCTTTTATCACATGTAGTCACTAAGAATTGAAACAGATTGACATTTTACTAAACCAGTAGATATATGTGTGCATGTGTATGTGTGGGTGTATGATATGCAATAAAAAGAAACTTAATTCATAAACTGTACATTATACTAGAGTAAAAAAATTCTTTATAGATCCCTATTAAAGTAATAATTTATATTCAAGTCTTTTTTACCCTCCTCAGTCTAGTATATTCTAACTGCAGTGGTATTTTCAATTCAAAATATGCACTGGAAAAATAGTGTGTTGTTATCCTTGTTGTTATATATCATTGAAGCAGAACCGACTCATAGCTAAATCTCCAGTGGATTTTCAAAGGCTACAAATCACACAAGAAGAGATTGTCCATCTTTTCCTTGTGGAGAAGTTTTTGAGTTTGTACTGACTATTTTTGCATTGGTTGTACAACTCCTCATCCATCAGATTAGCAGAACTTCCTACCCTGTGTTCTCTGAGGCTTGTAAGAAGAACATATGTTAAAAATGACACAGTTAAATTCCTCATACAAAGGGTAAGCGATTCCATTTCCAACCCCAAAATAAGAAGTTCTTACCTACTAATTGTCCCATGAGAGAAAGACTGGCAATCTCCTCCAAGGGGATTATAGCCTCTGAAAACTCACTGGAGTGTCAGCTATGAGATGGATCCAAATCTATGACAATGAGTTGAGTTTGAGTTAATGCTAATCTATTAGCGGTAAAAATTGTTTTCAATGGAAATCCAAGAGTTATAATTCTGTCGAAAACAATTGATAATAACCTTAGAGGAGAGATCGCTGGGGTTTTGTTTGCATTTCAGGGAGATTATCTGTTAAATATTTTTCACTTTTTTAGAAAACAAAAGGTTTTCATACTATTTGAGTTTTGTTTGTGGGTTTTGATTTATTTGTTTTTGTTTTGTTTTCCTTTTTTTATCACTACAGTTTATGATTTTAAACTGTGCTTTCTTTTACTCTTTGCAGATTTCCTGTGCTTATTTTGACTTGAAAATGCCAATGCATAAACAGAACAGAGAAAACAGGGTAAGACCATATGAAACTCAGTTTTTGAAAATATGTTTTGATGGCTTATCTCCCTTCAGATCAGAATGCTGCCTCATTACTGTCTTATAGCTTCAAGAATGTATTTGATCTGATTTGTCAGTCTATAAATTACATGATTTCTGCTTTATACTTTGAGAGCACTTTTAATATATCTGATAAAATGAGAAATCATGAACTATATCCATGTAATTGGAGGAGATTTTATGCTTTAGCAAATATTATAATTTTATTTTATAAGATAGAAAATAGAAGAAAAAGAAAGAAAATAATAGGAAGCGTTTCCACTATCCTGAGCACAAAGAAAGAAATTTCTCTTTTACTTAAATATTAGCTATATTTATAAGCTGCTATACATCAGAGAGCTAGATAATGACTAAGGATGATAGAAGAAGAATTGATGCCTTTGAGTTTGGTAGTGCAGAACATTAGACTACGGAGAAAACAAACAGGTCTGCCTCAGAGAGGGTGAAATCAAGTTTCTTCTTGGCGGCAAGAATTTTGCAGCTCTGGCTTACATATTTTGGACATGTGGCCAGGAGGGATCAATCCTCTGAGAACATCATGCTTGGAAAGGCAGAGGGACAGCACAGGAGAGGAAGACCCTAGATGAGATGGATTGATACAGTGACTGGGATAATGGGGGTAGGTGTGTCAGAGTCAGTGAGACTGGCTCAAGATAGGGAAGGTCAAGAACTATTGTTTATAGGAGTGCTATAATGCAGAGTTGATTTGATGGCAACATGTATCATCACAATGTAATATAAATGCAAAGGCCAGTAGTTCAAACCTTCCAGCTTCTCTGTGGGAGATAGATAGATGCTCAGTCTACTTCTATAGTATTTACTTGATCTGAAAAGATATTGGAAAGTTACCTGTGAGTCAGTTCCAACTAAATGATACATAACAACAACAACAACTATATTTAGAGAGCTCAGGTGGCATTGTCTGAAGGAAACTGCACTGCTAAACCAAAGGTCTCACATTGGGTGCTTCGAATCAGCCAGCTCCTCTGTTGTGAGATAAGCATTCTCCTTCCAAGCAAGTCACAGCCTCCTAAATGCAATGGTTTTGTGAGTCAAGTATCGGTGGGTCAACTACGAGGAATTGCTAACTACTAAAATATAAAAATCTATCAAACTCTAAAAATAAATATCACTTTCATAAAAGACAAAACTAGAACGAGTCGTTGAGATATCCTTAGGGAGAGGGAGAAAGGCAAAACAACAAACATAAAATAAGTATTTAAATTAGTATTTTGGAATTATGGAATTATATTAGGCTTTTTTACTTTGCATATATTTACGGAAATATTTGTTTAAGATTTTTAAGTTACTCTCTTGCTGTTGCTGCCATGTATCGTCAAATCAGGAGCAACCTACAAGTGACACTCCAGCAGGGTTTGTAGAAGAAGTAGATTGTACAGGCGATTTCCCATCCTTCGTCCATGGAACAGCTGGTGGATTTGAACCCTGTGCCTTTGGTATTGAATTTCAGCTTCCTGTCTCGAAGTCACCAGAGCTCCCTCTAGTCTAAGTTATTTTAGACTTTTATCTTATCTTTAATTTTATCTTGGAATTTCCAAAGAAGGGATTGAGCTTGAAGAATTCATCTTGAATAAAACTATTTGTATTATCCTTTTATTCTTCCTTTCAACAGTGTATTATATAACTTCAATTAACTGTACCAGGTTAATAGATACAAAGTATTTCTCTTTTATATGCACTCTAATACTCATCTCCTAATGAATGTTATTATTTTCCAAAAAAAGCATTATTGAGGTATCCTAATGCCACATTCTAGTGGCTAGAGAATTTAATATTACCCTGAAACAAAAAAGAAACATTTGATATTTAAATGAAACATATTTAAATGAAAATCATGTTAGGACTAAGAATAAAACATCCTATAGGATTTTTTACTTAAGTTATTGTCATTGCTGTTGTTTTATATCCTAGAGTTGGAACCAACTCATAGCTGAATAATCCTCCAATGGATTTTGAGAGGCTATAAATTGCACAAGAAGAGATTACTCCTCTATTTCCTGTGGAACAGATGGTTTATTACAAGTCCATCATTGAATTGACACTGAAACTCTTTATCCAGTAGGCCAGCAGCATTCTCTTTCTGAGTTATAGGAAATAAATTTTCCTTAATCATCGGATACTCAATAGCTAAGTTAATGGAATGTAAAAATAGAGGGGAAAATGTTATAAATTAATTGCTGCCAAGCGGACCCTATAAGAACAGGACCGTATCACAGAGTTTCCAAGGCTGTAATCTTCATCAAAGAAGACCACCATAACTTTCTTCCACTAAGTGACTGGTGGGTTCAAACTTTTGAATTTTTATTTACCATCAAATGCTTAGCTGCCATACCATCAGGGATCCTATTTAAGAGTAGATTTCTATTGTTAATTGCTATCTAAATTCTAAATTGTACAATAGAAAAACAAAACTATCCAATTTTGCACTCTTCTCACAAGGGCATATGTGCTTTAGTCAAGTGGGGTTTTTGTTTGTTTGTTTTAATTTGGTTGTGTGTGTGTGTGTGTGTGTGTGTGTGTGTGTGTGTGTATACCATTAACCCAGATCCGACTGGTACAGGAAATTGTCACCCCTTCTCCAGCAGAGCATGTGGTGGATTCGAACTGCTTATCTCTGGGATTACAGTACAGCTTCTTGCCACTAGGCCACCGGAGCTCCTTTGAGTCCATTATTACAGACATCTTGAAAATACACATCATTGAATGTCGCCCTCTTTTTTGGATTACTCTTGGTATCATGCTCTAAGTTTGTGAGTCAAATATTGCAATTCTTGCTTGTAAGGAGTATTCTGTTTGCACTTAATCCTAGAAAGATTTGTTTCTTCTTTTAGAAGCTCATGAAGTCTTCAACACCACCATAAATGATTCAAAGCATTAATTTTTTCAGTATTCCTTATTCACTATTTAACATTCATTCACGTACATATGAGGCAAATAAAACATCATGTTAGTTTAAGTATTCCTTAGTCTTCAAAGTTGTGTCTTTGCTCATTAACACTTGAAGTAGTTACTTTGTGACAGACTCACTATATAAAATGTCATTTCTTATTTCCATGGACACTGAATATGGATTCAAGTGAAATGACATTCTGGACAATGACAATCTTTCCTCTGTGTAGCATAATCTTGTATATCTTGTTTATTTCTGAAGAGTTATGTTTATATTTCATTTAGGTTTAATCAACACTAAAGGTTACACAATTTGATTTGCATCAATATGTGTGTTCAGTCTTCCCCACTTTCAATAGGGAAGGTTATGTCATCTTCATTTTGCCATGTTCTTTATATAGTACAGCTTCTTGTGATTTTAATAAAAGTTTATGGAAAAATTGGTTTTTCATTCATTTATTGTTGCATATTTGAAAGGAAATAATCTTTATAAACATTTTTCATAATTTAAAATCATGTAGAAACTCTTTGTTCTGTTCAAACAACTCCTTACTGATCTATATAGAAGTTATGCATGAGTACAATTATGTGTTTCTAGACTGACATTCTTCATAATGCTATCAATAATTTATATGTTCATATAGCCAAACATCTTCATATTTTATAAAAAACACAGGTAAACATTTTCTCATAATTTTTATTTTAAATCAAACTAATGTAGCACTATCACATTTTACATTTTCTGTTTTCTGTTCATAGTGGTTCTGAAGGTCTAGTGATTATGAAATTACATTTCCAGCCAAAAGTCAAGTAGATTGAATCTGCTAGCTGCTTTGTGAGAGAAAGATGGCCAATCTCTTCTCTCAAGATTTACTGCCTCTGAAAGCATACTGTGGATCAGCTAGAAGTTAATTCTGACTAGAAAGCATAGAAAAACAAAACAACATATTTTATTCACTTATTCACACTCATAGTGATGGAGTTTGTTCTGAGTGAAAACACCCTTCATTAGACTCCTGAGGCTTTTGTTATCAACAGGAGGAAATTGTTCACCCTTTTTCCTTGGAGTCACTGATAGATTCAAATCACTACAGCTGTTAGGCTTTTATTTTTTGCTTTTCACCACAACATACAATAAATTATACCATTAGGACTTACAGTATATTCCTATTATAATAATTATTATAATTTTATGATATTCTGTTATTATTATACACTCTTAAATTAGAACCAACACAGAAATGACCCGCCAGTAGGTTTTTAGTGATCATAAATCATAAAGGATTAAATCACCCATACTTCTTCCTTGAAACTGCTGGTGGAACAAATAACTTCCTCTTGGGACAGGTATGCAGGGTTGTATCTTACCCCTATACCCATCCAGTCTATGCTATTTTCTCTATATCCAATTTCCATGCTGAGGAACTCATTCAAGAAACTGTAACATATTAAGATGAGTTAGAGGAAAATTAGTCAACAATTTACATTATACATATGAAACAACCTTGCTTACAGAAGCATTGAAATATTTGCTGCAGAAGATCAAAGTCTACAGATTTTAATATCAATTTCTTATCAATATCAAGAAAACCAAAATTCTCAACAACAGGCAATATAATGATGGATGAGAAAAGGATTGAAGTTGTCAATAATTTAATTTTACTTGAGTAGATAATCAATAGCCATGGTAAGAAGGTAAAAAATCAAAAGAAGTATTTCATTGGGGAAATCTACGGTCAAGAATCTTTCCGAAGTGCTGCAGAGCAACAGTGTGCCTGATCCAAGGCAGAATCTTTTTAATTACTTCCTACACATTTGAAAATTAGACAATGAATAAGGAAAGCCAAAGAAGAGTCATGTCTTTGAACAGTAGTGTTCTTTAAATGTAATAAATATATTAAAAAAATAAAACAAAAAAGTAATAAGTATACCATGGACAATCAGACAAGTATGTCTTAGGAGAAATGAATCCACAGTGCTTCTTAGAGGCAATGATGGTAAAACTTGGTTCATTTACCAAACTTTGGTAAACAACAGTCTTATTATCAGGAGGGTCTAGTTCTTTGAACAAGATAACATTATGATCAGAAAAGAAAAAGGATCAGTGAATGAAGGAAGAAGTTCCATGAGATAGATTGTCATAGGACTACAACATTAAGCTTGAAAATGAAAAAAAAAAATGTCATTATGGTACAGTATAGGGCAGAGCTGAGATCTGTGATTCAGAGTTGCTAAGTACATTTGAATTGGAAGCAACAGTTTTTCAAATTGAATTGGAAGCTGGCCCTGCAGCGAGATTTCAGAGACATGGGAAGAGATGGTCCATCTTCCTCCCGTCAATTAGTTGGTGGATTTGTACTGTGTGACTTTGGGTTGACAGTTCAGCCCCTGAACACTAGAAGACCAGAGCTACCCAAGAATTGCTGTCAACTCAATGGCCTGTAACAGTAACAACAGAATATTGTGACTGTTAATTTTTAAATCTTTAGGTTGGAATCTCCAGAGGAACAAAAAGGGGTGTGTGTGTGTGTGTGTGTGTGCATATATATATTGACTCATTCATACTCTCATATACATATATACACACATATACATACATATATCCACTTCCATAAATAGCTTGCCATTGTAAATCCTGTGAACCTGGAGAGAGGATGAGACACACACAGTGTTGAGGACTTTTGTTCACAGGGTGGGTATGAGTCACCTATTACTTGACGGTGCTTAACAACAATAACAACAGCACACACCCACAGATAAGGGAGCTTTGGAGGCCTAATGGTAAAAAAAACTGTGCTGCCAATCCAAAGGCATAGTGTTTGAATTCACCAGCTCCTTTGGTGAAATAAAGATGGGCAATATCATCACATGGAATTTACTGCCTCTGCAAACATGCCAGAGAATAACTCTGGGTCAGTTCTGACTCCTAAGTACACAACAACAGCAACACATACGTATATGTGTATTTCTATATCTTTCTCAATCTCTTTAGTGTGTGTGTGTGTGTGTGTGTGTGAGAGAGAGAGAGAGGGAGAGAGAGAGATTGAGAGAGAGAGAGAGAGGAGAGAGATTGAGAGATTGGCTGGCAAATCCCAAAGCTAAAATCACAGCAATAAGATAAATATTTCTCCTGACTCATTTTGTTGAAGACATAAGGAATGCTGAATCAGCAGGTCAGAAAACTAATTGCTGGTTTGCATTCATGAAGCAGAGGTCAAGGAATAGCAAATTGAATGCAGGATTGAGAAGAGGCAAATTTTATCAGAACATCCATATATATGAAATGTAGCCTAAACTCTTTAAGGAACACTTTCATTTGATTGAGTAAACACATCTCATAAGAAAATGCAGAATGATTGCATTATATATGACAAAACACCCAGGCTCATAGTCTACTCAAATTAATACATAATCTTAACCACTATGAGAGGAATTTTATGAGGCATGAAAATTATACATCACATAACTACCACACATGCAGCAACCTAGAAAATGTAAAACTAAAGTGGCTCTGAGTTTTAAATTTTTTCAGAAGTCTCAACTATCTCCTGTCAAAGTTCCATAGTTTTACTTTTCCAGGAAAGTTAAGCATCACATCTTGTCCAGGCTTCCTTTACAACAAGTGATCGCTTCAGGCAAAAACCACGTCCTCTGGATCAGTATTTACTGCTAGCTTGATATAATATAGATTCATAGCTAACACTTCTTGGATAAATTCCTCAGATCAAAGAGTCCAAAATACCAAATGTGATTTTATTTTAGGCAAGTAGGGCAGAAAGTTATTTTAGAAGATTTAGATGTCTGAGATTTATTCCTAACCATATGGAGAACAATCACATAGACATATGAGCAGCAGGAAGGCCTGGATGTATGGAATGCATATTTTTGCCTCTTAAATTAGATGTTAATCTAAGACTAGGATAGATATACTGCCAAGAGTCAATATTTTGTTCCAAGAACCATAGAAAAAAAATTTCCCTGAAAATGTTAAAGATAAGTGTTAAAGAAACCGCAATAAAAAGAAAATTTTAAATTCTTAACGTAAGAACTACTTTAACCTTCTGCAGCAAGCACTTTAGGTCCTCATCAGTTTCAGCAAGCAGGGTTGTGTCATCTCCATAATGTAGGTTGTTGATGAGTGTTCTTCCAATCCTGATGCCACATTCCTCCTGTAAAGCCCAGACTCTTGAATGATTTGTTCTGCATATAAACTGAATAGGTATGGAAACAGGACACATCCTTGACACATTTCTGTCCTGATTGTTAACTATTCAGTGTCTCCTTCCTCTGTTCTGAGGACTGCTTCCTGGTTTGAGTATAGGTTTCGCATGAGCACAATAAAGTGCTCTGGGATTCCCATTCTCCTCAAGGTGAGCCACAATTTGTTGTGATTTACATAGTAAAATGTTCTTGTATGGGCGATTAAACACAGAGAAACATTCTTCTGACACTCTTTTTGCTTTCAGCCAAGATCCATCTGACATTGGTGGTAATGTCTCAAGTGTGACAACCTCTTCTTAATTCAGCTTGTATTTTTGAAAGATCTCTGTTGATGCACTATTCCACTCATTTTTGGATTATCTTCATTAGGATTTTGCTTGTGTGTGATAATGATATTTTTCCATAATTTCTATTCTGTGGGCTCACCTTTTTTTTAATGACAATAAATATGAATATCTTCAAGTTAGTTGACCAAGTAGTTATATTCCAGATTTCTTGATTCAACCTCAGCACACTGAGGACAACATCCATTTGTTGAAATAGATCAATTGTTCTTCCGTCCATTCCTGGGACCTTAATTTTTGCCAAGTCCTTCAGTGCAGACTGAATTTATTCCTCATCAAGATTGCCTGTTCATCATATGTTGTTTCTTAAAATTCTACTTTCTTTTAATGTTTCCTGGATCATTCAATATTCTGCCCATAGCATCTTTAAGTATTGCAACTTGAGGCTTGAATCTGTTCTTTAGTCCCTTCAGCTTAAGGAATGCCAAGCAAGTCCCTCACTTTTTTATTTTCTCATAGCAGTTGTTTGTATATTTCCTTATAATATTTTCTTTGTCTTCCCATGCTGAGCATTGAAATCTTTTCAGCTCAAAATTTCTTCCCTTTGCTTTGGCTACTCGACACTCTAGTGCAATATTCAGTCTCTTCTGACATCCATTTTGATCTTTTCTTCTCCCTCTGTCTTTAAATATCCTTTTTCACTCTTCCTGGATGATATTCTTGATATACTCCCACACTCATCTGGTCTTCATTCATTAGTGTTCAGGGCCTCAAAACTTCCTGTGTTGGTTTTTAAAATCAAGTAGGATAGACTCAAGATCAAATTTTTATTTCTGTGAATTTGATTTGACCTTCTTTAGCTTTAATTTGAACTTATATATGAGTGGCTATTGACCCATTCCACAAAGAACAACTAACCTAGTTTTCACATCTAATATTGAACTTCTCCAGTGATTATTTCCACAGATGTAAGCTATCTGATACCTATGCATACCATCAGGTGAAATACATGTGTTTATGGTGCTTATGAAAGGTATTTCCAGTGAATGAATCATTGATTGTGCAGAATTCTAACATTCTATCCACAGCCCAATTTCTGTCACCAAGTCCATGTTTTCGGACTACTGATTCTTCTTGCTTCACAACTTCCGCATTCCAGTCAACCATTCTTATTAATGCATTTTGGTTGCATGTTCAATCAATTTCTGACTACAAAAGTTGGCAGTAATCACCTATTTCTTCCTTTTTGGCTTTGGCTGCTGCTGTATATATTTGAATGATGGTGATATTCTTTGAAATTTCTTGTATGCTTATGGATACTATCCTGTCGTTCACAACATTGTATTTCAAGATGAATCTAGCAATGATCTTTTGAATTATGAAAGTGACCCCATTTTTTTCTCACCCTTTCATCTCCAACAGATTAGACCATATCATGAGATTTAAAATATCCTATGCCAATCCATCTCATTTCACCAATACCTAATATGTCAGTATTTATGTGTTCCATTTCTTTCTTAATGTCTATTTTCCTTCATCCATGCTTCTCACATTTCGTATTCTAATCATTAGTCTC
Organism: Elephantulus edwardii; assembly: GCF_000299155.1. NCBI lineage: Eukaryota > Metazoa > Chordata > Mammalia > Macroscelidea > Macroscelididae > Elephantulus > Elephantulus edwardii. Next base: position 3,758,894 of record NW_006400003.1, read on the forward strand.
TGCTTACAACTGATTGACCTCCTTTGTGTTTTCAAATATGAGGGTTAAGCCTCAGTTGCCATATCTGCTAGTCTGCTCTAAGTGTGTTTTATTATACATAGGATTTGTGGAAGCCTGTTATATTTTTCAAGTGAATAGCCAATCCTTCCTGTTTTTGTTGTTGTTTTGTGCTATTGAGTCACTTGCAACTCATAGGGACCCTATGTACATTATCTCTGAAACCTGCCCTATCCTGAACAATTTTTATCATCTCTTACAGATATCATTTCATGTCTCCACTCTCTGAGTTAATGAATCTCATCCTGGGTCCTCCTGTCCTGCACTGTTCCTCCACCCTTCCATGTACAATGTCCTTCTCCAAGATTGGTCCCTCTGAGCCATGTGCCCAAAGTATGTGACATGGAGCTTCAAAATTCTTGCCTCTAGGGAGCCGCCTGTTTTCATCTTCTCCAGGGTGAACTTATTTGTTCTCCTGGTAGTCCATAGTATGCTCAAATCTCTTCTCCAGAACAACAATTCAAATACGTCAATTCTTTTGCTATCATCCTTAGTTATTGTCTAGCTCTCAGATGCATAGCAAGTAATTGCAAAGATCATAGACTGGATCAGGCACACCTTAGTCACCAGACTGATATAGTCATTCTTCGGTATGGTAGAGAGGTCCCTGAGAGCCCACATTTCAAATACGATTCATCTTTTGATTTTCTGACTTCTGGAGTAATAATTGTGGAACCATGGCAACTGAAGTTATTAACAATTGAAATCTCTTCTCTATCCATCATGAAGTTGCTAATTGTCCCAATGGTGACAATCTTTGTTTTCTTGATGTTGAGCTCCAATTCCTTCCTCTTCATTTTCAGCAAGCAAGTTAATGTTACCTGTATAACACAGGTCGTTGAAAAGACTTCCTCCAATCCTGATGCCATATTCCTCCTTGTAAAGTCCAGCCTCCCAAATGATCTATTGTGCATATAGATCTAAAAGCTATGAAGACAAGATGCATCCTTGATGCACACTTTTTTCTGATTCTGAACCGTGCAGCATTTCTTGCTCTGTTCTGACTACTGCCGCCTAGTCCAAGTATAGATTTTGCATGAGCACAATTAGATGTTCTGAGATCTCCACTCTTCTCAAGGTTAGCAATAATTTATTGTGATCCACACAGTCAAATGCCTTTGCAAAGTCAATGAGACACAAATAGATATTCATCTGGTCCTCTCTACTTTCAGCCAAGATTAATCTAATGTTGGCTATGTCCCCAGTGCCACGGCCTCTTCTAAACTTATTCTGTACATCTGGCAGTTCTCTGCTGATGTATAACTCCAGTCATTTTTGGATCATCTTCAGCAGGATCTTACTCACTTGTGATATTAGTGATATCATTCAATAATTTCCACCCTCTGTTGGGTCACCTTTTTTAAAAATTAGAATAAATACAAATCTCTTCCAATTAGTTGGCCAGGTAGTTGTTCTCCAGATTCCTTGGTATAACTTAATGAGTGTCTAGGACAGCATTTGTTTGTTGAATTATGTCAATTTCTATTCCATCAATTTCTGGGGCCTTGTTTTTTGCCGTTTCCTTCAGAGCAGCTTGAAATTCCTCCTTCATTACCATATACTCTTGATCATATATGTTGTTGTTGTTGTTGTTGTGTGCTATCGAGTCTCTTGTGACACATAGCGACCCTATGAAAAACAGCCCTAAACTCTAACCTATGCTGTGCCAATCTTACCATCTCTGACACACCTACCTCCATTACCCCAGTCACTGAATCAATCCATCTTCCTCTCCTGCACTGTCCTTCCACCCTCCCAAGCATGATGTCCTTCTCCAAGAACTGGTCCCACCTTGCAACATGTCCAAAGTATGTCAGACAAAGCTTCAAAATCCTTGCCTCCAAGGAGCAGCCTGGCTTCACCCTCTCCAGGAGAAATCTGTTTTATTTTCTAAGCAGTCCATGGTATATTCAATACTCTTCTCCAACACCACAGCTCAATTTTCCTTCTTTCATCCATAGTCATTGTCCAGTTCTCTGATGCATAGCAAGTGTTTGCAAAGACCATGTCATGTATCAGGCGCACCTTAGTCTCCAGACTGACATCTTTGCACTTCAGTACTTTAGAGAGGTCTCTAATCACAGATTTTCCCATCGCAACATGTCTTTTAATTTCCTGACTGCTGGTGCCGCTGGTGCCAAGAATGTTGACGGTGAATCCAAACAACCCAAAACTGTGAATAATCTCAACCTCTTCACCATCCATCATCATGCTGCCAATCGGCCAAGTGGTGAGAATCTTTGTTCTCTTGATGTTGAGGCTTAATCTATATTGAAGGCTGCAGTCCTTGACACTCTGCAGCAAGCACTTCAAGTCCTCCTCAGTTTCAGCAAGCAGGGTTGTGTCATCTGCATAAAAGAGATTTTTTATGATTCTTCCTCTAATACTGATGCCACATTTCTCCTAATAGAGCCCAGGCTCCCTGATAACCTGTTCTGCATAAAGATTGAAAAGGTGTGGAGAGATAATACAGCCCAGGTGTACACCATTCCCAATTTTAAACCATGCAGTGTTTCCTTGCCTGTTCTGATGACTGCCTCCTGGTCCAAGTATAGGTTTCGCATCAGCATGATCAAGTGTTCTGGGATCCCCATTCTTTTCATAGTTAACCACAGTTTGTTATGATTCACACAGTCAAATACCTTTCTATAAATAATGAAACAAAGATAAACATTTTTTGGTACTCCTTGCTTTCAACCAAGATCCATCTAACAATAGCTACAATATCCCTAGTAGCACGTCCCCATCTAAACCCAGCCTGTACTTCTGGTAGTTCTCTGTTGATGTGCTGTTCCAGTCTTTTTTGGATAATCTTCAGCAAAATCTTGCTTTCATGTGTTATTAGTGATATTGTTTGATAATTTCCATACTCTGTGGTATCACCTTTCTTTGGAATGGAAACAAATATAGATCTCCTCCAGTCAGATGGCCAAGTCGTTGTTCTCCAGATCATATATTGTTTCATTAAATTCTTATGTGTCAATCCATTCTTTTTGGTGTAGTGCTTTTCTGTACTCCTTCCATCCTCTTTTGATGCTTCGTGAATCATTCAACATTTTGCTTTTGGCATCCTTAAGTATTACAACTCTAGGCTTGAATTTGCCCTTCAGTTCCTTCAGCTTAAGAATTGCCAAGTAAGTTCATTTGTTTTGATTTTCCAATGTCAGCTTTTTTGCACATTTCATTATAATACTTTTCTTTCCTTTTCTGTGTTGCCTTTTGAAACCTTCTGCTCAGCTCCTTATCTTCTTGATTTCTTCCTTTTTGTCTTGGCTTTTTTGAGTTGTAGTGCACTAATCAGAATGTCTTCTAGTAGTCATATTGCTTTTATCTTTCTTATTTGTCTTTGAAGTGACTGCATTTTTCCTGAATGTTATTCTTTATATTCTCCCACAGGTCATCTGGTCTTTGCTTATTAGTGCTCAAGGCTTCAAACCTGTTCATGAGATAGTTTTTACATTGTATTGGGATAGACTCGACGTCAAACCTGTTTCTTGTGACTTTGATTTTATTTTCTTTAGCTTCAGTTTGAACTTGCCTATGAGTAATTAGTTCCACATGAGCACCAAACCAAGTTTTTACAGCTGATATTGAGAGCAATTTCTCTTGCAGATGCAGTCAATCTGATTCTTATGCAGACTGTCAGGTGATTTTCATGTGTATATCACTACCCCTGCCAGTTGATGAAAACTGGGGCTGGTCCCTGTAGAAATACTAGCCCACCTTCCTTGGACATAGCCCACACCATTTGCCTCCAAAGTTCCATTTTGCTTCTTCCCTCCCATGTAAGAGTCACACTCCCATAACTTAAAGTCTGAGGGCAAGTGGCATGAGAGGGAAAAAATAATGGGGGAGATCAATAATGTAGAATATTCTATCAAGTCTTCACTTAGTACAAGAGTGATGTCAAGGACCAGCCACTGAACCAGGATAGAGAGTATAGAGTTGAAGATTCTGACTGTGGCACTCTGCAGACCAATGACAATAGACAAAAGAAACATTAGTAATCCCTGCCTTGTGCCTTTTCTGATACAAAGGAAGACAATGATCTTCAGGAGAGAACACCTCATCAGGAGGATCCCACCGCGCTGCACTAGAACACCAACATCACAGGGGAGTAAAGAGGTAGTGCATGGATAAAGGTAGGTGGAGGCCTGAGCCTTCAGATCATTATTGGTTATGGGCTGGGGTGCAATGTGCTGAAGGGACAAGGATAAGCAACTTATCTGGATCCTTCTTTCTAGCCTATCTTAATTTGGATGCTCAGGTCTAGAGCAATATCTAACAAACATTTTTACTGAAAGAAGTAGATAAAAGAGAGAAATGACCAATGGATTCATTTTGGACCCTTCACTTCCCTGGCACATGTGTCTTGTTTGTTCTCTTTCCCTTCTACATCAGCATCCCTTGCACTCCCACCTACTCCATCCACCACCTCCCTCATCCAGCTGACCCTTGATGTGTTGGCTTAGGCCACAAGTCTCTTCTGAGATGCCTTGCGCCTCACACTGCAGATAGTCTCTCACACTGATGCCTGTGACTCAAAGTATATTGTTGTTGTTGTTATGTGCCATCGAGTCGCTTGCAACTCATAGCGACCCTATGTACAACGGCCCTAAACTCCACTCTGTCCTGTGCCAATCGCACTGTCTCTGACACTCCCATCCCAATTATCCCAGTCACTGAATCAATCCACCTCATAGAGGGCCTTCCTCTCCTGCGCCGTCCCTCCACCCTCCCAAGCATGATGTCCCTCTCCAAGGACCGGTCTCTCCTCACAACATGTCCAAAGTATGTTAGACGGAGCCTCAGAATCCTTGCCTCCAAGGAGCCACCCAGTTTAACCCTTTCCAGGACAAATCAGTTTGTTTTCCTAGCAGTCCATGGTATTCTCAATACTCTTCTCCAGCACCACAGCTCAAAGGCATCAATTCTCCTTCTATCCTCCTTGGTCATTGTCCAACTCTCTGATGCATAACAAATGATTGCGAAGACCATAGCCTGTATCAGACTGCTTTCACTCTTCCCCCCTTTCTTAAACTGTATATGTTAGTTATAGAAATAATTGTGCTACATTCTCCATAGAAGGCTCAATTAAATAGTGAAAGAAAACAAAAACCTAAAAATTTGAATCCCATACACATGAAAAATAGTTACATAGTGTTGCTATCTTCTATATTCACCAGATGGTTTTGTTGATTTAAAATGATTGATTGGCATTTAATGAACTTCTTGTTGTGGATTGCTGTTGAGTCATGCACGTCTCATAGTGACTCTGTGAACAAAAGACCTGAGGCCTTTCTATAACTATCGTTTCTCCAAGTTCATAGAGTTTCCAGAGGCATGTGGCTTAGGAAGTGATGCCACTCATGCTTCCACACCTGTCTTGAAATTGGGAACACCACCATACACTGTCCAAAATGGGCAGCCATTATGGCGACCCTAATGGTACAAGTTTCAGCATCACAGCAAACCCAGAATACCTCAGCACAGCAAATTGACAGAAGACTGCTGTATAACTTAGAAGAATATTCCTCCAAAATACAGTAACAAAGGATTAAAATATAATCCATCGGGCCCAGCTTTTGAATACAAGTGCCAACCATGAGTTCTTGTTGACTCTGAACAAGAGTTAAATACAAAACAACCAAAAATTCTGCGATGACCCTCAACCAAAACAAGAGACCCCATTTTACAGAGTCTAGTCACTTAACCCAGACTCCAAAATGGATACATGGGCTTGGCCTTAAATGCAAGTGTCCTTCTGGAAGTCTTGTTTGGCTCTAAAAAAAAAGCTTAAATAAAAACAACAAAACAATCTACAAAGATCCTTACCTAAAACAATAGCACCATCATACAGAGTCCAGCTGCTTCATCTATGTCCAAAATGGAAGACAAGGGCTTGGTGTTACATGTTGTTGTTGTTGTTCAGTGCCATATAGTACTGATCCTATAAACAAGAGACTTTAAGCTTATTCTATAACTATTGTCCTTTATCAAAGTTCATAGTTTACACTGGCTTGTTTTGATTATTATATTTAAAATATTTTTTTTACATTATGTCACCAGCTAAACATAATCCCTGGAGAAGAACAGTTGATGAAGATCAGTAGAAAAGAATAACTTCAGTGTAATTGACTGATACAGTGACCACAATGATAGGCCGACACGTAATACTGATAGTGAGGATGATGCAGGACCTGGCAGTGATTTGTTCTTTTTCTTAAATGTTTTCTTTTTTTTTATTACTTTTAATGGAAGTTTACAGAGAAGTAGGGTTTCCAGTCTTTCATTGTTGTACTTTTCTCCCTGCCTACCCTCTTTTCCCCAATTCATTCTTCTCCTTGAAAAGTAAAAGAAAAACTCTTGCACATACGGTAGTACTGAGTAAGAATAAACGTGATGACAGTTATAAACAAGACTTACCAGAGATATACATTTTAATTGCATTTGAACATTGATATAATTGTTATATGCCATATCTCACACACACACACACACACACACACACACACACACACACACATGTACATTGTTGTTATGTACTTTCGAGTTGTTGGAAACTAATAGCAACCCTATGTACAACAGCACTAAACACTGCTCTATCCGGTGCCAATCTCATTGTCTCTGACACACTTACCTCTATTACCCCAGTCATTGAATGAATCCATGTCATGGAGGGTCTTCCTCTCTTATGCTGTCCCTCAACCCTCTCAAGCATGACATACCTTTCCAAGGACTGGTTGCAACTTGCAGCCTGTTCAAAGTATGTCAGATAGAGCTTCAGAATTCTTGCTTACAAGGAGCAACTTGGTCTCACTCTTTCTCTAAGACGAAACTGTTCTCTTATCAGTCCATAGTATATTCAATATTCTTCTCCAGCACCACAGCACAAAGGCATCAATCCTCCTTCTATAATCCTTAATCATTGTCCAGCTTTTCGGATGCATAGCAGATAATTGCAAAGACTATGGTCGATCAGGTACACCTTAATCTCCAGATTGGCATCATTGCTCTTAAGTACTTTGGTGAGGTCTCTGAACAGCAGACATTCCCAATGTAATTCATCGTTTAATTTCCTGGCTGCTGGTACCAAGAGTATTGATTGTAGAACCAAGCAAACTAAAACTGTTAACAAACTCAATCTCTTCATCTATCATGAAGCTGCTAATCAGCCCAGTGGTGAGAATCTCTGTTTTCTTGATATTGATATTCAATCCATATTGAAGGCTATAATCCTTGACCTTCTGCAGCAAGCACTTCAGGTCCTCCTCAGTTTCAGCAAACAGGGTTGGTTTATCTGCATAATGCATATTGTTGATGAATCTTCCTCCAATTCTTATGCCACATTTCTCCTCATAGAGACCAACATCCCAAACAGTCTGTTCTCCATAGAGATTAAAAAGATATGAAGATGGACACATTCCTGGTGTACATCCTTACCAATTTTGAACCATACAGTGTTCCTTGCTCTGTTCTGATGAGTGTGTATGTGTGTGCATGTAAAACTGGCAGGTTGGTTTTTGTCTTGTTTTTATTATACTGAGTCTCCATGCTTATTTATTTGTTTTGCCTTTTTTTGTTTACTAGGATATATAATCAGGTATTATTTTTTGTGAAATGTACCTAGAAGATTGACCTCTAAAGTTTTTGCAAATCTAAAGAGTATCCTTTGATTATCTTCTCTCACGACTAATAAAATTACTTTTGCTTTGAGATTTTATATCATAAAACTTTCCCTCAAAACAATGTAGTGATTTTATCATTTTTCTTAATATATTTTTTGTGACAGAAGTAAAATCTCCATTCATTATTTTACCTGTTGTACACATTTTTCTGCCTTTCTTGGACAATTCTTGGAGGATGTTGTATCATTCAAATGCATTTATTTCACCCAAATTAATAAAATATTTTCTCTACAATATGATTTTGTCCTAGATAAATCAAGAAATTATTAAGCTTAGCTGTATTTGTTTTTAACCTTTCATAATTTTATTTCATTTTTCTCTGTCTCTCTTTTTCTAAGTAACAGTAAACATTTTCTTCTGTATCATAGACACAAAGCAGTTTCTCTTTTTCTCTCTAATATTTCCTCTGTGTCTGAGAAGGTTTATTTCTGTTTATTTCTTATATTTGTTCTAAGAAGTTCTGGTGGCTAAGTCCACAGTGAGTTGTGCTGCTAACACAAATCATGTGTGTCACCAGTGCTTTAAATCCACGTGTAGCTCTGTGGGAGAATGACAGACCCTCTCCTTCCACTTCAAATTATACCCTTAGAAAATACCAAAGGGTGAATATAAGTAAAAACAAAACAGATGATGGTGAGTTTGAATTTTGAATATATATGTTCTGCAACTACAGGTTTATTGATTAAGAATAGAAGAGATTAAAAAAAGGGTGCAAAATTTTGTTCTGTTTTATATCAAGTCATTGTTGTTGTTATTGTTGTTATGTACCATTGAGTCGCTTGCGACTCATAGCAACCCTATATATAACATCCCTAAACTCTACTCTGTCTTGTGTCAATCGCACAGTCTCTGATAAACCCATCTTGATTACCCCAATCACTGAATCAATCCACATCATAGGGGGCCTTCCCCTTCTGCACTGTCTCTCCACCCTACCAAGCATGATGGACAATGACTAAGGAGGATAGAAGGAGAATTGAGGGTACCATGGACTGCTAGGAAAGCAAACAGAGTCATCCTGGAAAGGGTCAAACCAGGCTGCTCCTTGGAGAAAAGGATTCTGAGGCTCCATCTAACATACTGTGGACATGTTTCAAGGAAGGACAGGCCCTTGGAGAGGGACATCATGCATCAAGTCATTAGAATGGGATAAAAATATAACAAATAAGATTGTTGGGATTATACTTATATAACAAACACAATTGTAGTAAAGCACACAAAATAATAGCAAATATAGTTGTTAGTTGCTATCTAGTGAGAAGAGAGAGACCATCTTTCTCCCACAGTACTGCTGATGAATTTAAAGTACTGGTGATAGACATGTTTTGGGTTAGCTTCACAATGAATGTGGATGACAGAAGAAGAACGAATGTACTTGAATTGTGGTGAAGAAGAGTACTGAATGTCCCACTGACTGCCAAAAGAAGAAATAGAAATGGAATAAAGGATGGTGAATATTTGTCTGACTTACATTGAGCATGGTTCTAGGAAAGGCTATTTCTTGGTAAGAAATTTGAAAATGAGCGTCAGTGAAAGAAGGGAAGATGCTCAAGCAGGTAGATTTACATAGTTACTGACACAATGAGTTTGAGTATGTCAGAGATGATGAGGCTAGCACAGGATAGATAGGACTGGGTTCTTATCTCTTGTTCATGGAATCACTAGGAGTTGCACCTGACTTTCTGGTGCATTTAAAAACAACAAGAAAATCACAATATGTAATATATAATATACCTATTATACACAACATCTCCAGATTAAGATAGTAAAAGAAGCAGGATTGGCTATCCACTTCCTAAATAATAGGCCTTTGAAAAACCTATGAACACTAAAGGAACACTGATAGTTATAGTCTTGTAATGGTAAAGCCAAGATTGACAGTTAGTTGAAAGAGGAAAATGAAAAAATATTATTAATAAATGGTGACTGCTTCAATGGGTTCTAGTGTGTCAGAAAGTGTGAGGATAGCATAGTGTAGAACGGATTTCAGATCTATTGTTCATAAGGTCTCTATGACTCATACACGACTTGATGGCACCTGACAGCAAAAAAAAATATACATTTGTTATAATTTATTCAGCCAAAGTGGGTGACTTTTAATCCGTGGACTTCAGGCCTGTCTTTCATGTTTTTGTTCAGACATTCCTCTAGGTCGTATAGCCTTGGTGGACAAGTTGCTGTACCGCTTTCAATTTTGGTTGCTGTGAGGCTGAACACTGTGACACTGATGTGTCAAATGTGTTAATGCCTGGTTACCCAATGTGGACAGAGAGTAGGGTGGACCTCCCCGATTAAAACAAGCTTGGAAGTAGGAGTGGCATCCGCTTTCATAATGGCTTGCGTCTGGAAACCCTATGAACTTGGAGAAAGGATGAAAGTCACCCAAGCTTCGAGGACTTTCCTTCATAGGGTCTCTATGAGTCGCCTGTAACGTGACAGCACATAACAGCAACAACATAATTTATTTGTGCTATATCATGTTATTACAGTCAGTATATTTTTCTTAATTTACTTGCATTAATAATAACTGAAAAGTTATGTGACAGGAATATCACAAATAACGAAGATTTCAAAAATAATTTATTTTCTCATAATTTAAGATGGAAAGCATATACAGAATCATTGTACTGAAAGGAATTGGCAGGCACAGAAGAATTTCATGAAGCAACATATGAGCAAGAGATTATGGTGATGAAGGAAGAAATTCAAGCTGCTTTGAAGGAATTGGCAAAAAACAATGTCTCAGGAATTGATGGTATACTAATTGATGTATTTCAATCAACAGATGCTGCTCTAGTTGTACTCACCAAGTTTTTTCAAGAAATCTGGAGAACAACCACTGGGCCAACAGACTGGAAGAGATCTACATATGTTCCCATTCCAAAGAAAGGTGATCCAACAAATTGAGGAAATTATCAAACAATATCAATGATATCACATGCAAGAAAAATTCTGTAGAAGATTATTCAAACCCAACTGGAACAGCACATCAACAGAGAACTGCCAGAAGTGTAGGCTGGGTTTAGAAGGGATTGTGGTACTATGGTTATTGTAGCTAATGTTAGATGGATCTTGGCTGAAAGCAGGGTGTACCAAAGGAATATCTATCTGTGTTTCACTGATTATGCAAAGGCTTTGGCTTTGACTGTGTGGATCAGAACAAACTGTGGCTAACTCTGAAAAGACTGGAAATTCCAGAACCCTTAATCGTGGTAATGTGAAACCTATATTTGGACCAGGAGGCAGTCATCAGAATAGAGCAAGGAAACACTGCATGGTTTAAAATTGGGGAGGGTGTGACCTATCTCCATATGTTTTCAACCTATATGCAGAGCAGATTATCAGGGGGCTGTGCTCTATGAGAAATATGGAATCAGCATTGGAGGAAGATTGATCAAAAATCTGTGTCACGCAGATAACACAACACTGCTCAATGAAACTGAGTGGGAACTGAAGCACTTGCTGCAGATGGTGAAGGACTGCCACCTTCAATATAGATTGAGACTCACTATGAGAAAAACAAAGATTCTTACTATTGGGCCAATTGGCAGCATTAGGATGGATGGTGAAGAGATTGAGATTGTTAACAACTTTAGTCTGCTTGGCTCCACACTCAACACTCTTGGCAACAGCAGCCAGGAAATTAAAAGATGTATTGCGATGGGAAAGTCTGCTCTTATGGACCTCTCCGGGGTACTGAAGAGCAATGGTGTCACTCTGAAGACTAAGGTGAGCCTAATTCAGGCCATGATCTTTGCAATCACTTGCTTCATCAGAGAGCTGGACAATAACTAAGGAAGATAGAAGAAGAATTGATGCCTTTGAGCTGTGGTGCTGGAGAAGAGTATTGAATGTACCATGGACTGCTAAAACAAACAGGTTCATTCTGGAGAGGGTTAAACCAGGCTGCTCCTTGGAGTCAAGGATTCCGAGGCTTCATCTGACATACTTTGGATATGTTGCAAGGAGGTACCCATCCTTGGAGAGGCATGTCATGCTTGGTAGGGTAGAGGGACAGCACAGGAGGGGAAGACCCTCTATTAAGGTGGATTGATTCAGTGACTGGGGTAATTGGGGTGGGTGTGTCAGAGACAGTGAGATTGGCACAGGATAGAGCAGGGTTTAGGACAGTTGTACATAGAGTCCCTATGAGTAGCAAATGACTTGACAGCACATAACAACAACAACATTTTTAGGTGGATACTAATAATCATTGTAACTTCTACTTTATTCAAGTATTTGAGCTCTGGTTCCATAGTATTTAAGTTACACCACTAACCAAAGGTTAGCTATTCAAATAGACTAGCAGCCAATCCCTTTCCTTACATAAAGATAGAAAGCTTCAGAAACCTAAAGGAATGATGGGATTAAAACCTGCACATATGAGTGAGGATCAAATGAGTTAAATCAAATGATTTAATTTTGAAGTTTTACTCATAGCTATAAAATATTAATACTTATTCAAAGGGAAATACTCTTGTTTCATACACTTGTCTTAATACCAGAAGACATTTACAAAATAAGGAGGAAAACATATTATTTTTTTCTTTAAAAAAATATGTCATAATTTTCATGGTGTTCTTTCACCTTCATGCATTTAAAAAAAGTAATTTCTCAAGTCTAATCTTTTGGACAAAAGAAAAAATAAATTACTTATCAGAACACACTTAGAAGACACTGCAAATGGATTTTGATTAATTATGTCATATTATAATCTTTTTTATAAAAAACTTTATTTTTATAGGTTCAATTTTATGCTAAAACTCAAGATTTATAGCATATTTATGCTCTATTATGTAGGTAAAAAGCAGTATTTGAGAAGTTTTACAAAGTGAAATTTAACAAAATTACTGTCTGATACATCTATTTTTTTCCACAATAATCACAAAACATGAGGTGATCAATCATAGTTCTATAATTGAAAACTTGAAAGGTACAGAAAATAGAAGTCTAGAAACTTTTTTCTTAAAATACTTGGGAAAATATGGATCTAAATGTTATCTTAAATTCTACTTACAACCAAATATGATACTGAGTCTGAGTGTCTTAAAATTTTTCTAAATCTTAAGTGTATTTTAACTACTATAAAGAGATAAATGTAGCTCTTATTGCCTTCATGTCAGAATGGATTCATAGCAGACCCTGTTAAAGGTTTTTGGAGGCAGGGGAGAATATTGATCTATTTCTTTTGAAGTGTCTCTGGAGAATACTATTTGCCAGAGAGAGACTAGGTTAGCAGAGTTCTGATAAGTTTGTCACTGTTGTTCTTGTTGTTGTTGTTGATATTATGTGTCAATGACTCACCTGAGACTCATAGTGACACTATTTACAGCTCAGAAGCCTGCCCAATCTGAGCCATTTTCACTGACTGTGACACAATGACTCCATTACCTCAATTACTATGTCCATCCATCTCATCTGGGATCTTCCTCTCTTGTGCTGTCCCTACACTCTTCCAAGCCCAATGTCCTTCCTGGACACATGAAGAAATTTGGTTTCATTCTAAGACAGACTTACTTGTTTTCTTGGTGGTCCATGGTATGTTCAAGACTCTTCTCCAGCTCCACAACTCAGTATTCTATCATCTTTAGTCATTATCAAGCTCTCTGATGCATAACAAGTAATTGTGAAAATCATGACTTGGATTAGGTGCACCTTTGTCTCTAGAATGACATTGTTGCTCTTCAGTACTCTGGAGAGGTCCCTGACAGCAGATTTTCCCAATGCAATTAGTCTTTTGGTTTCATTGTTAGCAGCCATTATATTGACTTCAACACATAGTGATCCTATGAAAAATGAATCTGAATCTTACACTGTCCTGTTTATCCCTGATATACTTCAGTCACTGATATTCACTTGTCAGTCCATCTTGTTGAGGATCTTATCTTTTGGTGATCTTTCAGCTTTACAAGTATGACGTCTTTTTCCAAGGGCTAGCCTGTGCTAACAACATGATCAAACTATTTGAGACGAAGTCTCACCATAATTACCACTAAGGAACACTCGCTGCGTTTTCTCCAAGACAATTTTTTGTTCTTTTATACTTTACCACTGTGGTTAAAATATTTCTTTCCTTCAAAAATTTCCCTCTAATAATTGTCGTTTGTCAAATAATAGTAAACAAAGATGGTACTTAGTTACAGTTCACAATTTCTGTGGTATTACCACATCTTTTTACTTTTGTATGTGTTTCTTTAATACTACACCGTTGGAAATTACTTTTGTGCTTAGATCAAATGATACACTGCTGAGCTGTGTATTAATTGCAATAGAGCTAATTTTGACCCATTGTGGTCTAATGTGTAAGGAAATGTTGCCTATTCTTGCTCGTAGGTTATCTCCATGTTGCTGTGTGCTGTCAGGTCAGAACTAACTCATGACTGGTCCTCTAGTGGATTTTCAGACAGTAAACTACGTAGGAAGAGAATGCTCACAGAGAAGCTATTTAATTTAAACCACATTCCTTTGATATTGCAACACATATTCTTACCATTAAGACACAAGAGCTCCCTGTGCTGTCTCCTTAACTTCTGATATATATTATTCAAGTATTGCTGAGTTTTGTGTCAATCAAACTGATTATGTTTTTCTTCATTTCTGTTGGCCCTCTGCCTAACCAAAGATATGTATTTCTCTAGCATTTGCTATTCTCTAATGTCATGATTAATTTTTTTAAAAAAATTTAAAATTATCATTATTAATTTCAATGAACATCTAAAGAGATTTTGGAATTCCATTCATTCATTGTTGTACTTTTCTCCCCACCCACTCACCTCTACCCCTACCTCCAGTTCGCTCCTCTAATTGAAAAGCAAAAGAAAAACTCCTTCATTGGTACACAATACCCCCACCCCCACTCCAGCACATCCCCGCTTCCACCCCAAGTATACTCCACTCTGCAACCCTCATTCCTGACTCTTATGATAATCATAATGCCCTAAAATATAGTCATTTTAAATGATTCTCTCCCTCATCGGCTTCAATGCAAGAAACCTAATTTATCCAGTTTCTCTCAGTCTTACTCCCACCCCAATATCAGCCTCATTCTACAACAGTGACACGATATATTTGTCCCTTTGTGACTAAGATATTTCACTCAGCATAATGTCCTCCAGGGTCACCCATTTTGAATAATATTGTATGAGTTCCTTGTTTTTCAAAGCAGTGTAGTATTCCATTGTGTGAGTATACCACAGCTTCTCTATCCATTCATTTGTTGATGGGCACCTGGTTGCTTCCAACTCCTTACTATTGTGAACAAAGCCGCAATAAACATGGGTGTGCATATATCTGCTTGGATGTCATTTATGATCTCTTTAGGGTATATTCCCAGTAGTGGAATTGCTGGGTCAAATGGTATCTCTATTTGCAACTTTTTGAGAAAGCGCCACACCACTTTCCACAATGGTTGCACCATTTTACACTCCCACCAAAAATGAATAAGGGTTCCAGTCTATCCACAACCTCGCCAGCATTTGTTGTTAGCTGTTCTGTTTAATTTTGCTATTCTTACTGGGGTGAGATGATATCTCATAGTTATCTTGATTTGCATCTCTCTCAGGGCTAGGAATTTTGAACATTTCTTCATGTGCTTGTTGGCCATCTGAATGTCTTCTTTGGTGACGTGTCTCTTCATATTCTGTGCCCATTTTTCTATTGGATTATTTACCCTTATCTTGTGTGGTGCTCAAGTATTTTATAAATCCTAGATATAAGTCCCTTATCTTACATGTCATCACCAAACACTTTTTCCCAGTCTGTGGCTTCCCTTTTTACCCTGTTGGAGAAGCTTTTGGGTGTGCATAGGTATTTGATTCTTAGAAGGTCCCATTCATCTATTTTATCTTCTCCTGATTGTAAATTTTTCAGGATACTTGGAAGACTCTTCATGTTGTGGATTAGGACTACTAAAGTTCTTCCAAGCTTTTCTTGAATGAAATTATAGTCCTTGGTTGTAGTCCTAGATCCATGATCCACCTTGAGTTGGTTTTTTTATATGGAGTGAGGTGGGGATCTTGTTCAATTTTTCTGCAGATAGTTTTCCAGTTTTGCCAACACCATTTGTTAGAAAGGCTGTAATTTCCCCACCTAACTGATTTCATCTCCTTGTCAAAAATCAGTTGACCATAAATAGATGGACTGATTTCTGGGTTCTCAATTCTATTCCATTGATCTATGTATCTGTCATTGTATCATTACCATGCTGTCTTAGCTATCACGGCAGTGTAGTAGGATTTGAAATCAGTGAGTGAGATGCCTCCTACCTTTTTTCTGTTTTTAAGGAGTGCTTTACTTATTAGGGGCTTCTTTCCATTACAAATGAAGCTGGAGATAGCCTTTTCCATCTCATTGAAGAATGGGATTGGTATTTGTATTGGGATTGCATTCAACGTGTATATTGCCTTTGGTAGTATTGCCATTTTGACAACACTGAGTCTTCATATCCATGAGCAAGGGATATTCTTCCACTTCTCCAGGTCTCTTTTTGTTTCTTGTAGTAATGTTTTATAATTTTCTTTAAATAGATCCTTTGTGCTTCTAGTTATATTTACTCCCAAATATTTTATCTTGTGTTTAACTATTGTGAAGGGTATTTTTTTCTTAGCTCCATCTCTGTATTCTCTTTTTCACTGTAGAGAAATCCAACTTATTTGATTAATTTTTTTAGTAAGGAATAGTAATTCTACTGATTGCCTTTACCAAGAGACTTTCTGGTTATATTTCTTCTAGGTTCATACTTCCAACAGTTAATGGTGCTTTCAGTATTCTCCAAAAACACTATAATTTGAAAGCATACACTATTTATCTATTTTATAATGATCATGGCTGAGGTCAGGTGTACCTTTGTTATCAAAATAATATCTTTTATATATTATCTATGTCTGTCTACCTATATCTACCATATAAATATGATATATATATAAATTATTGTTGTTATGTACCATTGAATCACCTGCGACTCATAGTGACCCTTATGTACAACAGCCAGAAACTCTGCTCTATCCCTTGCCAATCTTACTGTCTCTGTAACACCAATCACCATTACCCCAGTGACAGAAACAATCCATCTTATCGAGGGTCTTCCTTTCTTGTGCTGTCCCTCCACCCTCCTGAGGATGATGTCCCTCTCTAAGGACTGATCCTACCTTGAATCATGTCCAAAGTATGTCAGACTGAGCTTCAGAATCCTTGCCTCCAAGGAGCAGCATGGCTTTACCCTCTCCAGGACAAACTTATTTGTTCTCCTAGCAATCCATGGTTTATTCAATCATCTTCTCCAGCATCAAAGCTCAAAGACATCACCTCTCCTCCTATCATCCCTAGTCATTGTCCAGATATCTGACTGGATAGAAAGTAATTGCAAAGACCATGGCCCATATCAGGTGCACCTTAGTCTCCAGACTGTTATCGTTTTTCCTCGGTGCTCCTCGGTACCTTGGAGAGGTCTCTGAGAGCCGACTTTCCCAATGCAATTCGTCTTTTAATTGCCTGGCTGCTAGTACCAAGAATGTTGTTTGTAGAGCCAAGCAAACTAAAGTTGTCAACAATCTCAATCTCTTCTTCTGTATAATCAAGGATGCTTTAGGCAGAATATTAAATGATCCAGGAAGTATTAAAACAAGATGGAAAGAATATACTGAGTCATTGTATCAAAATGAATTGGCAGACACAGAAGAATTTAATGAAACAACATATGAGCAAAAGCCTATGGTGATGAAGAAAGAAGTTCAGGCTGCTTTATAGGAAATAGCAAAAAATAAGACCCCAGGCATAGATAGTATACCAATTGATATACTTAAGCTCTCCCAGACGTGCTCACCAAGTTGTGCCAAGAAATCTGGAGAACAACAATCAAATTACTGGAAGAGATCTATATGTGTTCCCATTCAAAAAAAGGGCAACCAACAGTGTGGAAACTATAGAACAGTATCATTGATTTCACATGCAAGCAAGATTATACTGAAGATTATCCAAAAACGACTGGAACAGTACATCAGCAGAGAACTGCCAGAAGTCCAGACTGGGTTTAGAAGGGGTCATGCAACTAGGGATATTGTAGCTAATATTAGATGAATCCTAGCTGAAAGCAGGGAATACCAGAAGAATGTCTATATGTGTTTCATTGGCTATGCAAAGGCGCTTGACTGTGTGGATCATAACAAACTGTGGCTGACCCTGAGAAAATGGAAATCCCAGAAGACTTGATCATGCTAATGTGAAACTATATTGGACCTAGAGGCAGTCATCAGAACAGAGCAAGGAAACACTGCATGGTTCAAAATTGGGGAGGGTGTACACCAGGGATGTGTTCTGTCTCCATATCTTTCAACCTGTATGCAGAACAGATCATATGGGAGTCTGGGCTCTGTGAGGAGAAGTGTGACATCAGGATTGGTGGAAGCTCCCATCAACAATCTGTGTTATGCAGATGACACAACCCTGCTTGCTGAAACTGAGGTGACCTTGAAGCGCTTGCTGCACAGGGTCAAGGACTGCAGCCTCCAATATGGATTGTGGCTCAATATCAAAAAGACAAAGATCCTCACCACTGGACCAATTGGCAGCATCAGGATGAATGGTGAAGAGATTGAGATTGTTCACAGTTTTAGTTTGCTTGGCTCCACAGTCAACACTCTTGGCACCAATAGGCAGGAAATTAAAAGACGTATTGTGATAGGAAAGTCTGCTGTTCGGGACCTCTGTAACGTACTGAAGAGCAATGGTGTCTCTCTAGAGACTAAGGTGTGCCTGATACAGGCCACAGTCTTTGCAGTCACTTGTTATGCATCCAAGAGTTGGACAATGACTAGTGAGAAGGAGAATTGATGCCTTTGACCTGCGGTGCTAGAGAAGAGTATTGAGGGTACCGTGGAATGCTAAGAAAAAAAGAAACAGTTTTATCCTTCAGAGGGTTAAACCAGGCTGCTCCTTGGAGGCAAGGGTTCTGGGGCTTTGTCTGACATACTTTGGATATGTTGTAAGGTGGAACCAGTCCTTGGAGAGGGACATCATGCTTGGGAGGTTGGAGGGACTGCGCAGAAGAGGAAAGCTCTCTATGAGGTGGGTTGATACAGTGACTGGGGTAATCAGGATACGTGTATTGGAGACAGTGCAATTGGCACAGGACAGAGCAGAATTTAGGGCTGTTGTACATAGGGTCACTACGAGTCTCAAGCAACTCGACGGCACATAATAACAAGAACATACTGGAATACTATGCAACATGCAGGAGCAATGATTTTGTAAATTATTACCTAACTTGGGAGGGACTGGAGAGCATTATGATGAGTGAACTAATTCAGTCCCACAAGGATAAATATTATTGTAAAATGAATGTATGGATGCAAAAGGAATGGGAGAGGCCGGAAGCAGAGGGATGTGGATGTGCAGGGGAAGGGGGGATAAATCATCGGGTTGTACAATCTGATGGGTGGAGGGATGAGGGAAATGGAATAAATTTGTTTGAATTTGTATTCTAGTTTTGTAAGTAAACTAATGGAAAAATTTTTAAAAGGGGAAAAAAAGAATATTATCCAGGAACAATGCAAAAGGTCATTATAAAGACATAGGAGGAAGAAAAGACTAAAATGAATGTCAGAAGAGACTCTTAATATTGTAGTAGAGTACCAAGAAGACAAAGCAAAGGGAAGAAATCAAGATATTAAGGAACTTAACAGAAGATTTCAAAGAACAGCACAAAAAAAGAAAGTAAAGTATTATAATGAAATGTGCAGAGCTAGAGTCAGAAAATCAAAGGGGCTGAACTCACTCAGTATTTATTAAGCTGGAGGAACTGAAGAACAAATTCAAGCCTTGAGTTGCAATACTTAAGAATGCTTTGGGCAGAATATGAAATAATCCAGGATGCATTTAAAGAAGATGGAAAAAGTATACACAGTCATTGTACCAAAAGAAATTGTCAGACACAGAAGAATTTCATGAAACAATATATGAGCAAGAGCCTGTGGTGATGAAGAAAGAAGTCCTCGCTATTCTGGAATAACTGGGGGGAGAAAAACAACACAAAACAACAAAGCCCCAGGAATTGATAGCATACTAATTGACATATTTAAAAACAGACGCTGCCCTGAATTTGCTTATCAAGTTATGCCAAGAGATCTGGAGAACAACAGCCTGTCCAACTGACTGAAAAAGATTGTTTCACTTCTGCAAAAAGGCAACCTGACAGAATGTGAAATTATAGAACAATATCATTGATACCAAATGCAAGGAAGATTCTCCTAAAGATTATCTATGTATGACTGGAATAGAACATAAACAGAGAAAAGCCAGATATACAGGTTGGGTTTAGAGGAGGCTTTGGTTCTAGAAATATCATAGGTAATGTTAGATGGATCTTAGCTGAAAGCAGGGAATACTAAAGGAATGTCTATCTGTGTTTCATGGACAATGCAAAAGCGTTTGACTGTGTGGATTACAACGAACTGTGGTTGACTCTGAGAAGAATGGGAATACCAGAACACTTAATTGTGTTTATGTGAAACCTATACTTGAACCAGTATTCAGAACAGAGCAAGGAAATACTGCATGGTTCAAAATTGGGAAGGGAATGTGCCAGTGCTGTGTTCTATCTCCAAACCCTTTAAATCTATATGCAGAGCAGATTATCCAAGAAGCTGGCTGTATGAGAAATGAGGCATCAGAATTAGAGGAAGACTCATGAACAATCTGAGTTATGCAGATGACATAACCTTGCTTGATGAAATTGAGGAGGACCTGAAGCACTAGCTGCAGAAACTCAAGGACTGCAACCTTCTATACAGATTGAAGCTCAACATCAAGAAAACAAAGATTCTCATCATTGGACCTATTGATATCATCATGACAGATGGTGAAGAGACTGAGATTTTTAACAGCTTTAGTTTGCTTGGCTCCACAATCAACACTATTGGAACCAGCAGCCAGAAAATAAAAAGACAAATTGTATTTGGGAAATCTGCTGTCAGACTTCTCCAAAGTACTGAAAAGCAACAATGTCAGTCTGGAGACTAAGGGCACCTGATCCAGGCCATGGTCTTTGCAATCACTTGCTATGCATCAGAAAGGCTGGACAATAACTAGGGATGATAGAAGGAGAATTGATGCCTTTGAAATGTGGTGCTGGAGAAAGGTATTGAATATGTCATGGACTGCTAAAAGAACAAACAGGTTCATCCTAGAGAGAGTGAGACAGGGCTGCTCTCTGGAGGCAATGATTCTGAAGCTTTCTCTGACATGTTGCAAGGTGGGATCAGTCCTTTGAGAAGGACAGATGCTTGAGAGGGTGGAGGGACAGTGCAAGAGATGTAGAGCTTCAATGAGATGAATTGATTCAGTGATTGAGGTAATGGGGGAGGTGTTTTAGAGACAGTGAAATTGGCACAGGACAGGGCAAGTTTTAGGGCTGTTGTACATAGAGTCATTATGATCTGCAGGTGACTTAATGGCACATAACAACAACAGGTTCCACAATCAACACTCTTGGCACTAGCAGTCAGGAAACCTAGAGGCAAAATAAAAAGTAAAAATAAAAAGGAATATCTATTGTCAGAAACCACTCTAGAGTACCAAGAAGCAATAATGTCATTCTAGAGCCTAAAGTGCACCTGATTCAGACCGTGGTCTTCACAATTACTTGCTATGCATCAGAGAGCTAGACAGTGACCAAAAGTTACAGAAGAATTGATGTCTTTGAGTTTTGGTGCTCGAGAAGAGTCTTGAAAATACCATGCAAAGAGGGTGAAGCAAAGGTTCTTCTTGGAGGTTAGGATTTTGAAGCTCTGTCTCACATGCTTTGGGCATGTGGACAGGAGGCACTGATCCTTGGAGAAAGACATCATGCTCAGAAGCGTGGATGGTCGACTTAAGAAATGAAGACCTGGAATGAGGTGGATTGATACAGTAACTGGGTTACTGGAGGTAGGAGTATAGGAGTCAGTGACACTGGCTTAGGACAGGGCACACTTCGGAGCCTTGTACATAAATGTTCACTATGTGTTACAGGAAACTTGAAGGCACATAATAATAACTAAAAACTATCTTAATCTTGAACCAACTCATAGCTCCACTTTGGTTTCAGAGGCTATAAATCATATGGGAAGAGATTGTGCATCTTTCTTCAGCAGGATAGCTGGTGAATTTGTACCACATTCTTTGGAATTGGCAGTGCAATTTCTTACCCATTAGGTCACCAGTGATCCCTTAATATTAATTAGTATATATTAATGATTTTTTATTAGAAAAGTTAATGTGTTTTTATATTCACTACCTATTTTATTTAGGTGTGCATTAGCCTATAAAGATTTCTGCTTCATTTTCACCCTGGATTCTTGTTTTTTCTATCTTATCTTTTTATATAATGAATAAATACAATCACTTACCTACCTAGTTGCCATTCTTCTCTTACTAGTGTGACTGATAAGTTTTGGGGTTTGTTTGTTTGGTTGGTTGTTTTTGCTATCATTAGATGAGCGTCTCTGCATAACATACTCACCTCAGAAAATTTACTTACATTTCAGCTGCATATCTGAATACTGCTTAGTAAAAGTTGATCATGTATTTTGGTGGGTTTTTCACCTCATTTGGTTTTCAAAAATGCAAATGTGTTTTGAGAGAATCAAACTTATTTCTAAGATAATTTGTTGGAAGTTAAGTTTCTTCAGTCTTATTGAGGAATACTACATAATCAACAGTTTATTCCTGACAATGAATGCATGTCTTGATAAGATTCCCTGACCTGGTACAGTTAAGCCTTTAGCTACCTATCGTATGAATTTGATTCCTTAAGAACAACAAAGCAAAAGGAGGGAGAGTTAAGGGGCAAAAATGACTTCTTTTACGATGGAAGATAATATACATCGAATGTCTTTACTATTAATTCATGATAAAGTTTCTTATACTTCTACAAAGCAAAGAGTGTTACTGCTTATTGATACTTTTTCTAATTTGATAGCACTTCTATATATTAATTGATGTTGTTGCTGTTATACCATTGATTGCAATGCAAATTGAAAATCTAAGAATTGAAAAAAATGAAAACAACTCTATATTGGGAGAAATGCAGATACTGTACTCCTTAAAAATAAGATTGGTAATAATTCATCTATTATATTTTGGGTGTGGTATCAGGAGAAGTCAGTCTCCTGGAAAAGGATAATATACTTGGAAAAGTGGAGGATAATGAAAAGAAAGGAATATCCTAAAATAGGTGAATTGACAATGATTGCAGCAATGGACTTCAGCACAGAAGAAATTGTGAGAATGGCAAAAAATTAGGCAAGGGTTTGTTCTATTGGGTATAGGATTACAACGAATTAGAGCAGATTTGACTGCACATACCAAAAGGAAAGCTGGATAAAATGAGCTTCTCTAAAATAAATATTGAATAACAAAATATCTTTTTTACTTTAAGAATGTATAAATATTTAAAAAACTATGATATTACTGTTTCAGTGATCAATATTTATCTAAATAAATTGAAACAGTAAGTTTCAATGCATTTAATGGATATATTTTAAAAGATATGAAATTTGCATTGGAAAGTTAATATAAAACTTAATAGAATAAAACATGGTAATTTAAACTCCTTGTACAGGTTTCCGTTTGATTCAGTTCTATGCCACTGAAAGTCATAAGAGTAAAATCAGAAAATAATAAAATTAATTTTTAACAGTTGCTATTATTTTTTTAACTTGCTAGGATATCATGTGGTTAGTTTGTTTCTGACCTTTGCCAACTTCACAAAGAGGAACAATATCAGAAACACAAAACCAATTCTCATGAGGCCAAATATGTTTTTAACAATACCACACCCCTTTCTACTCATCCCAATACCAATCTTACTGCTTTACTGGGTCCAATATCCAAAGCAATAGCTTACACAGCACAGGGAACCATAATGGAGAAATTAAAAGTTTATATTCTACATTAAAAGCAGAATAATCAAGACAGCTTCCTAAATGTGCTTGCATGTATCTCAGCCTGAAACCTTATGGCTTCAGGCCAGTGTTACAATGTTCTCAGTTCTGCCTGACTCCCCACCCCCACCCTGAACTGTGCAACCAACTTGGGCAAAGGGTTTGCTCTGATTTTTTCTGTGAAGGGTAGCAGTCCCAAGATAGCTCTATCTCATGTTGGTTCTCTAGTTCAGCAAGGGCTGCTACCACCATAAATTTAGCAAGCATTTCTGGGCCTGAAAGACTTGCAACATTCCCTTCCTCCTTTTCTTCACTGGGAGTGAAGATCTTTTGATTCTGTTGCTCTATTCTCTCAATTTAATGGCAAGATTAGCCAATTCGTTTGTGGATTGGTAAAGTTAGTCAATCCCTTTGTGGATTGGTGAGACTAACCAATTCTCTGCAGATAGGTTAACACACTCTATTAACATATCCCTGCCCATTCACATAGCAAAGTAAAATTCAATGTCTAGGAAAGTTATTCTGAGTGATAAACTCCAAAGTTACCATGTCTTGAATGCTAAAGTTGCCAAACAAAACCTGTGGTAATGAGTTAATAATGAACGTTCCTTTGTGGAGATGTTTAAGACTCTAATATAAAGAAACAAAGATTTTGATCAGCAGTAGGCTTACAGATGCCCATAATCTAAAGTTTTATAAATTGTTTTGTATGGTACCGGGTATAACTTCATCATTTTGAAAACTTTAGTACTTGATTGCTTCTTGTCAGCCCAGATACGTTGATGGCTCTATTAAAATATGAAGTGTTTGTGATTAGGTTTATTGAAAAATCCATGAGGGTAGGTAGCATGGCCCTGGAGACCAATTTTAAAGTCATCTACAGGAGCTGGTTCAGAAGAAACTGTTGGCTGGGAATGGTGAGCAGTAAGGTGGCCTGGTTTAAATTGTTGTGTTTTTGTGTGGTTTTTTTTTTCAAACATTCTTCTAAGTGATAGAGCACTTGTTTGTGCATTGCTGTACAGAGGTAACTTGTGGTTGTTGTGATGAAAAACACTGTGACACTGATGTGCCAAATATGATACTGGTTTCCCATGATGGACAGTATTTGGTAGAGCTTCCTGATTAAAACAAGCTTGGAAGAAGGAGTAACATCCACTTCTGAAATGACTTTGTCTCCAGAAACTCTATGTACAGTGCTCAGGTCTTTCATTCCTAGGGTCAGAATGAGTTGTCTACAATTCCACAGCACTTAACAACAGCAATATGGCAAGTAAGTGATTCCTCTTGTTTTTTGGGTGCAGGTGCGGCTCCTTTCAGTATTTTGTCTTGGTGTCAATCTTGCTTGTAAGCATCTATTATAAGCCCTTCGAGAGACGTTGGGAGCCACTGTGAATGGAGCCTCCAAAATTACTCTAAATCGATACCTAGACAAAACCTGGAATTTGTAAAATTGTATCTAATTTTTTTTGTGTTGTTTTGTACTTCCATCTATGGTAGTGACCTGTGCTACCCTCGCACATTATGGCTACATTTTAAGCCCTAGTAAGACTTCTAGGGTAAAGATTTCTTCCACTAACATGAACCACTCTATGGATGCTTTGGTGACCCTACCAGAGCCTGAGGAAAGGCAAGGAAAAGAAAGGGGAGGGGAGGGGAGGGGAGGGGAGGGAAGGGAAGGGAAGGGAAGGGAAGGGAAGGAAAGGAAAGGAAAAGAGAGAATAGAAATAAACTTGTTGTTGTTGTTGTTGTTGTTGTTATGTGCCATCGAGTCGCTTGCGACTCATAACGACCCTATGTACGACAGCCCTAAACTCTGCTCTGTCCTGTGCCAATCGCACGGTCTCTGACACTCTTATCCCCATTACCCCACTCACTGAATCAATCCACCTCATAGAGGGCCTTCCCCTCTTGCGCTGTCCCTCCACCCTCCCAAGCATGATGTCCTTCTCCAAGGACCGGTCTCTCCTCACAACATGTCCAAAGTATGTTAGACGGAGCCTCAGAATCCTTGCCTCCAAGGAGCCATAAAGCTGAACCCTCCCCAGGACAAATCTGTTTGTTTTCCTAGGAGCCCATGGTATTCTCAATACTCTTCTCCAGCACCACAGCTCAAAGACATCAATTCTCCTTGTATCCTCCTTGGTCATTGTCCAACTCTCTGATGTATAACAAGTGATTGAGAAGACCATGGTCTGTATCACACTCACCTTAGTCTCCAGGGTGACACCATTGCTCTTCAGTACTCTGGAGAGGTCCCTAACAGGGGACTTTCCCATGGCAATGCACTTTTTATTTTCTTGGCTACTGGGGCCAAGAGTGTTGACTGCGGAGCCAAGCAAACTAAAGCTGTATATAATCTCAATCTCTTCACCATCCATCCTGATGTTGCCAATTGGTCCAGTGGTGAGAATCTTTGTCTCCTTGGCATTGATTCTCAATCCATATTGTAGGTTGCAGTCCTTGACACTCTGCAGCAGGCGCTTCAGGTCCTCTTCAGTTTCAGCAAGCAGGGTTGTGTCATCTGCATAAGGCAGATTGTTGTTAAATTGTCCCCCAATCTTGACCCCACATTTCTCCTCATAGAGCCCAGACTCCCGGATAATCTGTTTTGCATATAGGCTGAAAAGGTATGGAGATAGGATGCATCCCTGGCGTACGCCCTTCCCAATTTTGAACCATGCAGTGTTCCCTTGCTCTGTTCTGACGACTGCCTCCTGGTTCAAGTATAAGTTTCGCATTAGAACTATCAAGTGTTCTGGGAATCCCATTCTTCTCAGAGTCAGCCACAGTTTGTTATGATCCACACAGTCAAATGCCTTTGCATAGTCAATGAAACACAGATAGACATTCCTCTGGTATTCTCTACTTTCAACCAAGATCCATCTAATATCAGCTACAATATCCCTAGTACCACTACCCCTTCTAAACCCAGCCTGGACTTCTGGTAGCTCTCTGCTAATGTGCTGTTCCAGTAATTTTTGGATGAGCTTCAGTAAAATCTTGCTTGCATGTGAAATCAGTGAGATTGTTCTATAGTTTCCACACTCTGTTGGGTCACCTTTCTTTGGGATGGGAACAAATACAGATCTCTTCCAGTCAGTTGTCCAAGTGGTTGCTCTCCAGATTTCTTGGCAAAACTTGGTGAGCACATCCAGGGCAGCATCTGTTAGCTGAAATATGTCAATTGGTATACCATCTATTCCTGGAGTCTTATTTTTTGCCATTTCCTTCAAAGCAGCCTGAACTTCTTCTTTCATCACCGTAGGCTCTTGCTCATAGGATAGAAAGAAAGGAGGATAGTAAAAAAGGAGGACAAAAAGAAAGAGGGATAGTAAAAAATGAGGATAAAAAGAGAGGGGGATAGTAAATTGGAAGTCAGAAAAAGAGGAGAGTATAAAAGGAGGATATAAAGAAAGGATGATGGTAAAAAAGAAGAATAGAAAGAAAGGTAAATGGGAGAGAGAGAGGGAGAGAGAGAGAAGGAAGATAGAAAGGAGGATAGAAAGAAAGGAGGCTAAAGAAAGGATAGAAAGAAAGGAGGCTAGAGAAAAAGGAGGATAGAAAAAAGGATAGTAAGAAATGAGGATTGAGAGGAAGAAGATATAGAAGATATAGACCTAATAGAAAGTGATGCTACAAAGCCAAAAGTGGGCGACTCTAATCCACTGCCCTCAATTGTTCTTGGTGAAATATTCTTCTAGGTTGTGTAACCTTGGTGCGTCCACTTGCTGTACAGAGGTAACTCGTGGTTATTGTGGAATTGAACACTGTGACACTCATGTGTCAAATGGGGTAACAGTTACCCATGGTGGACAGTGTTTGGTGGAACTCCCCGATTAAAACAAGCTTGGAAGCTGCAGTGGCATCTACTTCCATAATAGCTTGTCTCTGGAAACCCTATGAACCTGGAGAAAGGAAGAAAGTTATACAAGTGTTGAGGTCTTTTGTTCATAGAGTAGTTATGAGTCACTTACGACTCAATGGCACTTAACAACAATAACAATAAATATCCCTTCTAGAGCAAAAATATATTTATCTTAGAATAACATCAAACTATTGTCAAAAATTAATTCATGAAGAGATTAGGAATTGGTTCTTTAATGTGTTCTTCCAGGTACCTTTTCTTAAGTTATGCACATTTTCTTGTTGGAATTTCATGTGTGAGGTCTTAAAATACTCAAGTTAGATAATCTCGTCTGCTAAGAGATTGATGTGTGAGTATACTCAAATCTTTCATCTTTGTTATTATTTCATAAGGTTATTATTAATGACAATATATGCAAGTGCATTATCTGCTGAAAAGCACTGAATACTTGGAGAAATAATTTTTTTTATGTCAGGGTATATAGTTATTTTAGAAAGGAACCAGTTACCTTACATTCCCTCCTTCTCTCACTGAAACTCATTAATATATTCATATGGTGATTAATTTTCAACTGATCTTGGACATATTTAATATTCAAACTTAATAGCATATAATTTAGAGGGTGTGTTGTACTTCACATTATTTATTATGCTACTTCTTACCAGGATAAATTGAGAATAATTAAGAAAATATCCTTTTTTTTATTTTTCAAGTGAATATATATTTTTGGGGGAGAATGGTACAAAATTCAACCCCAAAGAGTCATTTGGGGAAGTAAGACACAAGTATTTTTTAAGTTTTATAGTAGTTAAAAACATTTGGAAGTAGATTACCAAAATGGGGATTGCTTTTAAGGGACAAGAAATATAGAATGTGATAATTCTATTTACAATTGAGGGCTAGGTGGTTATATAATCCACATTGAATTGTGCTGTTAACCCAAAAGTCCATAGTCTTTAACTGTTTTAATCCACCAATTACTCATTACTCTCAGGGGAAAAAATGGATAGTCTCCTCCCAGTATGATTTGAAACCTCAGAAACTCATTAGAGGGTCACTATGGAGAATCTCCTTTTTCAACACTCTCTTAGCCTCACCTTGATGTTTCTACAGTCTTAAATTATGGTATTGATGCATTTACAAATATTCCATAGTAATTAGATTGCTTACATATGAAACATAAATCCAGAAAGATTGAAATATTTTAATTATATAATACAACTTGATAATAAATGAGAATGTGTGTAGCAAAACAGGCAAAAATTTTCTAATTAATAAAAATTTATTCCATATCTTTAAAGAGAAAAATATTACTTGAATAAAAGTTACCACCGTTTACTAGAAAATTAGATTCTATGTATTTAAGTACTATGGTAAGCTATAGCCATTGCATTACCTTTTCTTCAACATAACATACTCATTTAAAGTCAAAATTTACTCATAGTAGCAGATACTTTTTTTCATCAAGAACAGAAACCAGTGCCATATTGGTCTCTTTCTGTCCACTGAATGATCAATAATACTCAAAATATCCAAAATTCTGTCAAAATGTCACCTGAAACAAGAATGAACTGAAGGACCTGCAGCTTAACTGTCTCATAGAGTAAAGAAAAGAAGTACTTTGACCTTGAACACTGTTGTCTAGCTACATCTTGTGGGATTTCTTAAGGTCAAGTAAAAGAGGTCAGGTGGAGCCATGGTTTCTGGAGGGCAACAGTTATCCTGCTTCAGGAAAACAAGAGTGGAGCACTAATAAACAGGTACTTTACATAACATAGACATATCCTGGGACATTATATCTTTACAACAGCCTAACATCTACTAAGAAAAGGCTCACATAATGCCAAGAAAGTGATAGTCTACATCAGTTATAATGAAAAACAAAATAACATTTCTCCTTAAAAAAGCAGAAACAATGAATAACCAAGATAGAGAAAACCAGAAGAAATAGGTTTATGTGGAGTTATTTAAACAGCTAGAGAAGAAGGTGCAAATGATAAAGGAAGCAATGGAAGCTATGAAGAGAGCAAATATCCAAGAGACAGTAATTCTGAAGAAATATAGTGATGAGGAGCAACTTGAACAGCTAGGGAAGAAATTGCAAAAGATGCAAGAAAAAATTTACAGTAGAGATAAAGAGGTACAAAACCTTAAAAACAAACAAGCAAAAACCCCCCAAAAACCAAAAATCACCTTCACAAGACAGATAGTACAGCCAACACAGTATTGGAAATAACAGAAAAACATGAAAATGCAATCCAAAATATTAAGACTAAAATGACAGAAGTATCCAACATGCTGGTAAGACAAACTATTAAAACTGAAGAGATAGAACAGAAAGTAAGTGAGTAGGAAAACAAAGAGCCTTACTGAAAACACACTAGATGAGAAATCAGAGATGAGATATAAAGGAAAGTTAGAAAATATCAGAATCATGTGGTATGGCATCAAAAGGAATAACATAAGAATGATTGGAATTCCAGAACATGGGAGTAACAGGAACGTCACTGAGGAAATTGTGGAAGAAGTAATAGAAGAAAACTTCCCAGATATTATGGAGAAGGGGAAATCCACATTCAAGTAGCACAGCAAGCAACAATAAACTAGAATCCAAAAGAAAAACACCAAGACATATCATAACCAAATTCTCCGAATTAAAAGATAAAAATATAATACTAAAAGCAGTGTGAGAAAAACAAAGTCATCTACAAAGAAAAATAATTAGATTGAATTCTGATTTCTCAGCAGAAACCATGGGAGCTAGAAGATAATAGGATATTATATACAGAAAACCTAAAGAAATCAACTACTCACCAAAGATCGTATACACAGCAAAGCTCTCCATCAAATAACAGAAAAATTAGATCCTTTGCAGAAAAGAAGGAACTTTTGTGAAAACAAAACTTAAACTAAAACAAATTTTAAATGCATTGCTTCACACAGAGACACCAAAGGAAAGTGGATGGACCATACTAATCAGAAACAAAATTAAAAAGAAACATAGTAAAATAGCAACGGTAAAACCTGGACTTGTTTCTTCCCTTTGCCTTGACTTATTGGCACTCTATTGCAGTATGTAGTCTCATCTGACATCCATCTTGGTCTTTTCTTTCACCTCTCACAGCTGATATTGAATTCCTCCAGAATTTCTTTTCACAGATGTAATTGTTCTTATTCCTGTGCATATGAACAGGTGAAATCCGTGTGTATAGCCTGAATTTATGTTTCTTATAAAAATATCTGCAGTGAATACATTGTTGATTGTAAAGTGTTCTTTCATTCTACGCCCAGCTTCATTTCTGTCTCCAAGTCCATATTTTCCAACTACTAATGATTCTTCTCTGTTTCCAGCTTTTGAATCCCAGTCACCTGTTATGTCACCCATTATTATTAATGTATCTTGATTGTATATTTGATCAACTTCTAACTTAAAAAAATTGGTAGAAATGTGCTATTTCTTTCTCCTTGGCTCTAGTTGGTGGTGCATATATTTGAATGATAGTGGCACTCACTTAACTTCCTTTTATGCGTATAGTTATCTAGAAATGACCTTTTTTTTCTTTTTTTTTTAAATTTAGGTTGTTTATTTTTCATTTCAATGAACATCTACAAAAAATTTTGGGATTCCATTCATTCATTGTTGCACCCTTCTCCCCGCACAAACCCCTCCCCCCTCCCCCCATTTGCTCCTCTCCTTGAAAAGCAAAAGAAAAACTCCCTCATTGGACCTTTTAAACTAAGAAATCAACCCCATTTTTCCTCACCTTTTTATCTCTGGCATAGTAAAGCAGTTGATCGTCTGAATAAAAATGTCCCATGCCAAGCCATCTCCTATGGCCGCTATCGTATGTTAATTTTTATGTGTTCCATTTCTTTCTTTACAGTGTCCAATTTTCCTCTATTCATGCCTCTCTCACATCCCACATTACAATCACTATTATCTGCTTACTGCTCCTTCTCCTTTGTGTTTCCATACTTTAGGACTCAGCCTCAGTTGTCATATATGCTCATCTAAGTATGTTCTATTGTACATAGGGTATTTGAAGGCCTGTGATTTCAGAAGTGGATGGCCATTTGACCTCGTCTGTCTTAATTTGAATGCTCAGATATAAAACAGTATTTGACAAGCATTTTACAAAAGAAGCAGATGAAAGACATTTCCCCAATTATAAAAGCAACCAGTAGATTCAGAGTTGGTCCTCATCCTTGACAAGTGTGTCTTGACCAACATCTTAGCATTTTCTCTTTTCCACCAGCATCCCCTTCTACTCCTGCCTATGCCATTCAACACCTCTCTCCCTCTATCCAGCCCTTAATATGACAGCTTAGATCTCAAGCCTTGTGGGCTTCTGTGATTCCAAAAGCCTTGTGCTGCAGCCAGTCTTTTATGTGCCACCCAGTATCTCTTGAATTTAGGAGTCTCTAAGTCCAAATACAAGGTACTAGTATTAGGGAAGTCTTTCTATCTCAGACGGTTCTGAGGAAAAGTCCTATGTCTCAAACTTCTGCTCTAGGACTGACTTCTTGTAGTTTAGTGTGTCTTCTTTTTCATTGGCAGCATACTGCTTTCACAAGAGGAGAGTTTCCCAGGAACAGGTGATTTGTCCTGTGGATCTGGTATATAAATGTTGTTTTCATGACTAGAGGGCCATACATTAAATCTCTTGTCTCTGTGCTCAGCCTCAAAACTATTTGAACACTCAGCCCTGCTTGAGAGAAGTCTAGGATTGTAGGCATACCTGCGTTGGATGGGGCCAAGGTGAAATCTCCTGCCTTGGTGCATAGTCTCAAAGCTACATAACCAAAACAATTGTTAGACAAAGTAAAAATAGTTTCGAGCTCCGGTGGCAACATGAAGCTTCTTACGCACAATTTGCTGAGCTCGCACGTGCGGGGGGTGGGGCCCCGCGGCTTCCCCCTGCGGCTGCAGGCCACCGAGGTCCGTGTCAACCCGGTGGAGTTCAACCCCGACTTCGTAG
>NW_006400003.1:3791875-3824143 GCF_000299155.1 Elephantulus edwardii
AAAAAGAAAAAAAAGGAAGCAGCAGCAACAGCACATTAACAATAACATCTATATGGTCAGAATTCTTAAACACAAATTCCCCGGATATCTTTCTGATTATATTAATAGATAAAAAAAGAAAGCTGTGCTTAAATTTATATATGTTGTTGTTAAGTGCAGTCAAGTCATAGACAACTCATAGCAACCCTATAAATGAAAGTCCTCCACACTTGCATGACTTTCTTCCTTGCTCCAAGTTCATAGGGTTTCTGGAGACAAGCTATTTATAGAAGTGGATGCCACTCACGCTTCTAAGCTTGTTTTAACCGGAGAGGGCCACCAAACACTGTACACCATGGGTAACTATTATTGCATTTGACACATCAGTGTCACAGTGGTCAGCTTCACAGCAACCACGAGTTACCTCTGTACGGCAAGTGGACACACCCGGGCTATATGACCTAGAAGAATGTTTCACCAAAAACAATTAAAGACAGGCCTCAGGGCCACAGATTAGAGTCACCCACCTTTGGCTTGGTAGCATCACTTCCGGTCCACTAGGCCAACTGGTCTCTCTCTATGTTGTTAAGTGCCATCAAGTCATAGGTGACTCATAGTGACCCTATGAACCAAAGTCCTCAACATTTGCGTCACTTTCATCCTTGCTCCAGGTTCATAGTGTTTCTGGAGGCAAGCTATTTACAGAAGTGGATGCCACTTATATACACTTACTGTAAACAGTGATGAATATGCTCAATCAAAGCAAACAGTGCTAGTTATATACAGTCAATGAGAAGGCTCAATGTAGAGTCTATTGCTAACAGTGCATTTATTTTTTGCACATTTTAGCATATATACAAAATATTTCAATATTCAGATACATGAAAGCTAAAAAAATAAAATTTACTTAAAATACTTCATACATTAAATATCTGTATATTGCATGCATTTCTTAAACAATCAGATACCTATTTGTATTACAAATTAAGCTGAAATTGAAAGTGGAAAAAAAAATGGCAGAAAGGAGAAACTAAGTTCTGTGGTCACCAAAGATGATATAACTGCAGGGAAATTATGTTGTAATGATGCTATGATAGCTTTACAGAATTGGAATTTAAAATACATATTAAATAAAATTTCAGATTAATTAGAAATATCTAAATATAAAATGTAATATTTGTAAGTAAGACTTTATAGTAGAAAAATTGAGCATGAGGAACTGTAGAAATAAATTATATTTAAAATAGAGTAACACAATAAATCAACCAATAAGTATATAAGCCACTTGTATATTACTCTGCTAAAATTCAGTTTAAAGTATAACATTTTAACGGATTCATTGTTACTTTTTCCTTAAAAACAGGGGAACTCTGGTGGCCTAGTGATAGGAGCTGCAACTACAATTCCAGAGGCGCACAGTTCGAATCCACCAGATGCTCTACCGGGGAAGGAGGGACAATCTCCTCCTGTACCAGTCAGATCTGATTTGACAGTACACTCACACAAAAAGATAATAAAAAAATTTAAAAAATCTTTAAAAAATATATATGTGTAAACCATCAACAAGACCAGGAGTTGGGTCTCTGAAAGGGTCAATAAAATAGAGAAGCATTTGCAAACAAAATTAAAGAAAAGTAAAAGAAGACACAAATTAATCAAATAAGAAATGATAGAGGTGATATCACAAATGAAACAACTGAAATTAAATTGATAATAATGGAATATAATTAAAAACTATATTCTTGTAAGTTTGAAAGCTGAGAAGAAAAGAACAAATTCCTTGAAACTCACACCTCACCCAGATTGACACAGATAAATGTAGAACACTTAAACAGACCGATCAGAAACAATGAAATTCAGTAAGTTATAAAAAGACACCCCACCAAAAAAAGACCTGGGCTAGATAGCTGTTGTGCAAATGGAGCAGGGGAACACTGCATGATTTGGGATTGGGAAGGAAGTGCACCAGAGTTGTTCTGTCTGTCCATATCTATTTAATCTATTTACTGAGCAAATTATCTGAGAAGATGGACTCTATGAAAAAGAAAGTGGCATCGTAATTGGAGAGAGACTCATAAATAACCTGCATTCTGCAGATGACATAACCTTTCTTTCTGGAAGTGAAGAAAACTTGAAGCACTTGTTGCAGAAGATCATGAAATGCAGTCTTTAGTATGGATTGCATCTCAATGTCAAGAAAAC
This sequence comes from Elephantulus edwardii, assembly GCF_000299155.1. Taxonomy (NCBI): domain Eukaryota; kingdom Metazoa; phylum Chordata; class Mammalia; order Macroscelidea; family Macroscelididae; genus Elephantulus; species Elephantulus edwardii. The sequence continues at coordinate 3,794,057 of NW_006400003.1, forward strand.
AAAGATTATTATCATTGGATTGATAAGCAAAATTATGATAGATGGAGAAGAGATTGAAACTGTCAACAATTGCATCTTGCTTGAATCTACAATTAACACCTTTAGTATAAGCAGTCAGGAAATAAGGAGATGCATTACACTGGGAAAAGTTGCAGTTAGCAAACTCCCCAAATTATTGTGGAGTAATGATGTCAGTTTGAGGACTAAGGTGCATCTGATTCTTTCTAATCACTTGCTATGCATCAGAGAGCTGAATAATGAATAAGGATAACAGAAGAATTAATGCCTGTGAGCTGTGGTGTTGGAGAAGAAAACTGAGCATCCCATGGATGCCCAAAAGAACAAATATGTCTTGGAGAGGGTGTAGCCAGACTGTTCGTTGAATGCAAGAATGATGAAGCTTCACCTCACACACTTTGAGTATGTTGCTAAGAGGAACTATTATTTAGAGTAGGGTGGAGAATCACAAAGGAGAGGTAGACCTTTGACTAGGTGAACTGACATGGTGACTGCTACCATAGATGCTTGTGTGTCAGGAAATAAAAGGATGGCACAGGATGGAACAAGTTTCAGATCTTTTGTTTATAGTGTCTTTATGAGTTAGTTGTACTTTGACTCAATGGCACCTAAAAACAAGAACAACAATCCAGTATTGTATTGGAAGTACTTTCTCTAGCAATATGACAAGAGAAGGCAATAAGAGGCATCCAGTGTAGCAAAAAGACGATAAGCAGACAATATGATAGTACATAAATAAAACCTTATGAATTCAAACAAAAACCCTGTTAAACTTAGCAGACCAATTTATACAAGCCGGTTATAACCTCAATATACAAAAATCAGTAGAATTCTCAGTAGTAACAAAGAAATCACCAAAAAAAAAAAAGAAATTAAAAGCTATACCATTTACAATAGTCAAGTGCTAGTTGAGATACTTAGGAATAAACCTAACTAGAGTGTGAAAGTTCAAGGGCCAGGTGGGGAGCACCATATCAGACCTTTATCAACTTCATTGAGGGACATTTTTCCATGTCACAGCATCAGAAAAAACCAATTCCAAGTCCTGATTACATTGGCTCTTCTCATGCCCCTCCACCATGGTGTCATCTCACATTGCCTCCAGTTTGCTCAAGGCTGCTTATATCAAAGCCTGTCCTACATTTTACCAGGTCAGGGTCTCTCTTCTCTTATGTTGAGGAAGCATTCTCTGAAGCTAGAGCTCTTCAATTTACTGTTAAGACTAGTCAATCATCTTGTAAATTGTTGAGATTGGACAATCCCCTTGTGCAATGATAGATAGCCAAAGCCCTGTTGGACAAGCCAACAAGCCCCATTCACATATTCCCACTCATGCTCATAGGTCAGCCACTTACATTTATATAATCCTGGAAAAGCAGTTTTACAAGACAAACTCCATATATAAACACAAAATAAAGAAAACTGTTTTATAAACAAAACTACAAAACACTACTGAAAACATGATAAGAGATCTAACTCTGGAAAAATGTTTCTTGTTCATGAATAAAAATACTCAGTATGGCAAAAATTAGAATCCTAACAAAAACAATCTACATGTTTAATGCAAGTCCAAAACAAATACCAAAAAATTTAATTTTTCAAAGGTATATAAAAGGTAATTTCTAAGCTTATTTGCACAGAAGAAGTTCCCCAAATAGGCAAAGTACTTCTGAAAAACAAAAATAAAGTGGAAGTACAGCACACCTTGATCTCAAAATGTACTATGCTGCTGTAATTAACCTAAACAGCATGATACTGATACAATCACAGACACATGCACTAACATGACAGAATTGAGAACTCAGAAATTAACCCATTTACATATGGTCAACTGATTTCAACAAGGACACAAAATCTCTCAAATGTAGGAACATAAAATTAACTACCACCCATAGCAATGCTGTGAACAATGATTCTGAACCTTGCCCAATCTTACGTCAACATCAGCATACTGACATACCCTTGCCCATTGCTATAGTCACTGTGTCAGTTCATCTAATTCATGGTCTTTCTATTCTGCTCTGACTGTTACTCACCCAAGCACAGTGTCCTTCTCCAAAGACTAGTCCCTCCTGGAAGCATGCTCACAATACATGAGATTAGGCTTCAAAATCCTAACCTCCAAAGAGCAATCTGTTTTTACCCTTTCCAGGAGAGATCTATTTGTTTTCTTGGTAGTCCATGGTATGTTTCTACTTGCAGAAAGCTGAAGTAGAATCCATATCTCACACCATACACAAACATCTACTCCAAGTATATTAACACAAGATGATCTAGGAAAAAAAATCAATTCAAGGTGTAAAATAACTCAAGATGATCTAAAGGTAATGCCAAAAACTCATAAGATCTTAAAGAGACAAAAAGAAAAAAAAAACAAACAAACAACTTAGAAGCCTAGCTTATGGAATAAATAAGGTGTCAAATACAGCCAGAAAGGCACAAGTAGAAGAAGATAATAGCAGTGAATGGATTTGTCTAAGGATTTAGTGCCTGTGTGCCTAAAGAAAACGAAACCAACAATCAAACCAGAAAACCCAAGTAAACAAACAAACAAACAAAAATCCCCATTTTCCCAACAGGGTAAAAGGAAAATCTACTGATTGGGGGTAGACCCACAAAAAACATTTGGCAATTATAGTTCAGACAAAGACCTCACAACAAAAGTTAATAGAAGTCTACAGGGTCTCCGGAAGGAAAAGAACTTATAATAAGAGACATGGAAAGACTTTATTTTCACAAAGGAAGACATTTGGATGGCCAACAGACACATGAAGAAATGTTCAAAATCACTGGTAATCAGAAAGATGCAAATCAAAACCACAATGTAATAACATCTCACCACAGTAGCAGTGGCAAAGTTTAACAGGATGCAAAGAAATAAATGTTGGAGAGGATGGAGAGATTGGAACTCTCATACACTGTTAGTGGAATTATAGAATGAAGGAGAACCACTCTGGAAGGCAGATAGGCATTTCCTCAAAAAGCTGAACTTAGAACATATGACTCAAGTATTAGCAAGAAGCTGTACTACAATCCCAAAAGCATGCAATATGAATCCACCAGCTGCTCCATGGGAGAAAGATGGACAGTCTTCTCACATGCAATTAACTGCTTCTGAAAATCTGACAGAGGATCAGCTATGAGTTGGTTCTGACTCAATGGTACACAACAATATCCTATTGCTATGAATATGTTGTTGTGGTTACGTGCTATCAGATTGACAATGACTCATAGCAATCCTATGCACAGCAGCTCTGAAAGCTGCTCTATCCTGAGACAATCTCAATCTCTGACACATCTACCCGCTATTATCCCAGTTACAGTGTTAATTCATCTTCTTTATGGTCTTCTTCTCCTGTACTATTCCTCCCCCTTTCTAAAAATGATATCCTTCTCCAAGGCCTGATCCCTCCTGACAACTTGGCTCAAACCCTTGCCTCCATGAAGCAATTTGGTTTCACCCTTTTCAAGAAATACCTGTTCTCTTGCCATTCAATAGCATTTTCAATACTCTTCACCAGCTCCACAACTTGAAGGCATCAATTCTTCTGCTATCTGTAGTTATTGTACAATTCTCTGATGTATAGTAGACTATCACTAGGATCAGGAATACCTTAATCTTTAGACTGATGTCATTCCTCTTCAGCACTCTGGAGAGGTCTCTGACAGCAGATTTTCCTACTGTAATTCTTCTTTTGATTTCCTGACTTCTGGGGCCAAGACTGTTGATTGAGGAAAAGAAAACTGAAACACAAATGAAGAAAACTGTACATCAATGCTTATAGCAACATTGTTCACAATAGCAAAACAATTGAAACAGTTCAAATGTCCATTAACAAACAAATGGATTGAGAAATGTTGGTACATTCACACAATGGAACACTATATAGGGGCAGGAGCAATGATTTAAAACAAAGAAACAACTATGTATCATCATAGAGACTAGAGAACATTATGGTACCTTGAACTAATTCAGTCTCATTACGACAAATACTACATAAGACCGTTATTATGAAAACAAAAGAATAACTAATAAAAGGTGGATAAAAGTACAAAGGGTAAGGGGAAGAAGAAAGGGGAATTAAGTGTGGGGAGGGTAGGAAATCACAGGGTTGCAGAACTTAGGTTATAGGCTATGAGGTGGCCTGAGGGAATTAGGACAGATCTTCTGAAGACTTGAAAAAATAGTATCGCAGTGAACATAGATCAGTGGTGTTAATTTTATAAAACACAGTGTTATTGAAGGAATGTGTAAAACATAATATACATAGATAAAAAATGTATATTAATGTTGTATGCAAAACAATATACATATGTGGAAGGCTAGAGGGAGAGAGAGAGAGATGATAGATATTTGAAAGAAAATAATAAATAGAGTGTTCAGAAAATAAATCATTCAATGCTAAACAAGGTGGGGACAGTACAGTTTCTCTGTGTTTTCTGAAACAAAATAAAGAAATATATAATTGTTAAAATGTTCTTCAGTAAAATTGAGCAATGATTGAATGCTTAAAAATCCCTAATTAACTATGTAAATGAAATAAAAATACTTTAGAGGAAATGATTTTGTTTCATGAGGAATGAATTCATTGATCTCATTAGATTTTCACTGTACTATTTGTGGCTCTTTAATAAAAGGAATTTTTTGTCTCAGGGAAATTAGCATAAATGTAGAGAAACAAAAGCTATCATGGGGATATAGAAAGGAAATCCTAAGCTGACTTATGAATAAATATTTTATTGCTCTCTAAGTAGAATTCCTTTTTCATCAAACAGTGTCAGGTGCTGCTTTTTCTCCAATGCCACAGGCCATGGTGAATCCCTATGTCACTATAAACAGAATGAAAACCTTACATAATTGCTAAACAGCTTTCTGTTGTGAAGTTGGAAATATTCTATATGAAGAACTTTAATTATACTGCTATTTTTTAAAAAAGAATTATTAAATTGTCCATTAAAGAGTGACAAAAGATGACATACAATGACGGTAAAGACATGACAGATAGTACTGTTTTCATAGAATTAGAATGCACTTGACCATTTTTTCCATTCCCTTAATAGGAGAAGGGACTGAATCACAGTATTTTTCTTTTTTTGATCTTTCAAAATACTTTACTGTTCTGTTTATTTTTTATAAAAAGTATTATTTGAATATATAGAGAATTGAAAACTATGGAGATAGGACACACCCCTGGCATACACCCTTTCCAATTTTGCTGTTCTGACAACTGCATCATGGTCCAAATATAGGTTTTACATAAGTACAATCAAGGGTTCTGAGATTCTCATTCTTCTCAGAGTTAGCCAGTTTGTTGTAATCCACACACTCAAACGCCTTTGTATAGTCAATAAAACACAGAAATTCCTCTGGTATTCTCTGCTTTCATTTGAGTTCTATCTAACATTATTAGTGTCATGGCCTCTTCTAAACCCAGTCTGCACGTCTCTGTTACGAAGATGACGCAACCCTGCTTGCTGAAAATAAGGAGGACCTGAAGCACTTGCTGCAGCAGTCAAGGACTGTAGCTTTCGATACAGAGTGAAGTTCTACATCAATAAAACAAAGATTCTTACCACTGGACTGATTAGCAGCATCATGTTAGACAGTGAAGAAACTGAGATTGTTAGCAACTTTAGTTTGCTTGGCTCCACAATCAACACTCTCGCTACCAGCAGCCAGGACATCAAGAGACAAATTGCTTGGGGAAAATCTGTTGTCAGGGTCCTTGCCAGAGTATTGAATAGTAACAGTGTCAGTTTGCAGACTAAGGTGCACCTGATCCTGGCCATAGTTTTCACAATTACTTGTTACACATGGGAAAGCTGTACAGTAACGACTAGGGATGATAGGAAGAGAATTGATGCCTTTAAGCTGTGGTGGTAGAGAAGAATAGTGGATAAACCATTGACTACTAGGATTACAAACAGTTTTATCCTAGAGAGGGTGTTCCTTGAAGTCAAGCTTTAGCTGAAATACTTTAGGCATGTTGGAAGGAATGAGCAGACCTTGAAAAGGGACATCTTGATTGGGAGGGTAGAGGAGCAGCACAAGAGAGGAAGACACTAGATAAGATGGATAAGGTGTGTCAGGGACAATAGGTTTGGCACAGGGTTCAGAGCTGTTGTACATAGGGTTGCTATGAGTCACAAGTGACTCAACAGCACATAATAGCAACAACAGCAACAACAACATTTGATCTAAGGGTTTGTTTTTGTTGGGTTTTTTTGAAGTCTTTTCACTCAGTCTTTTATATGGATTTATCTTCCCTTCACTCACTATCTCCTAATGCATGTCTTATTCTAGCTTGTTAGCAGCATTACTTGCACTCTTGTTGAGTTTTTATTTTACTTAAAATGTTTTAAAGCTCATCCTTTCCAGAATAACCTTCCTTCCACTTACTGTAATGCCACTTTTCTTATCTATCCATTCTCTTATTTTTCTTCCCACTTCTCTGCTGTATAATACTCCTGATTTTATAATAGTGATTTTTTTACCACACTTGTTCCTTTATGACTGAGTTAATTAACAAAGCATAAGATTCTCTAGACTCATTCATGTTGTATAATGTTTATACAAAATTTCATTGTTTCTCAGGGCTGCATAATACTCCACTGTGTGGATGCATCACAGTTTCTTGATCCATTTGTTTGTTAATGGACACTTTGGCTGCTTGTAGCTCTTTGTTGTTTTTTATAGTACTATGATACACATGGTGTGTATACATTTACCATTTATGCCTTATCCTATTTTTATTGTGATATATTTCTAGTAGTGGGATAACTGGATCAACTTTCAGTCTTCTGAGAAAGTGCCAGACTGATATCCTTGCTAGCAAATACATGTGTTCCAATGTCTTCATCATTGTCAGGATTTATTATTTGCTGTCTTGTTGAACTTTGCAATTCTCAATGGAGTGAGATAGTTTATCATTGTTGTTTTTATTGGCACCTCTAAAAACTAATGATTACTAGCATTTCTTCATGAGGTTTATGATCATCTGAATATCCGCTTTGGTGAGAAGTCTTCCTATCTTCTGTCCATTTTTAGTTGTTGAGGTTTATCTCTTGGTTGTTTTTTTTTTGTTCTTTTCTTGTTGAGATGTTAGAGTACTCTATGGATTTTAAATATTCATCCCCTTATTCCCTATTAAGTATATTATTACTGTTAAGGACTAGAATAGTCTCTCAATCTCATAGAAGAGAAATGGAACCTGAACCTCTCAGGGGAAATAGGAAAGGAATATAAAACTGTTGTATCAATAAACTTGTTGGTAAAGAATGCTTGAAGTGATAGAAAAGGTCTGAATCAGACACATCAAATTTCTTCAAACTGGCATCATTCCTCTCCAGTATTTTTGAGAGGTTCTTGACAACAGAATACAACCCAATACAATACAACTCCTCATTTCCTCAATATCGGTGACAAAAGTGTTGAGTGTTTATTCAAGTAAGATATGTAATTAATAACTTCAGTCATTTCTCCATCTATGTGATGTTTCCTATTGTGTTAGTGGTAAGGAACTTTGTTTTCTTGATCTTGAGATATAATAAATTCTGAAGGTTGTAGAGCTTCTGCAGCAAACATTTCAAGTCTTCTTCACTTTCAGCAAGCAAAGTGGTATCATCTGCATAACATAAGTCATTGATGAGTCTTCCTCTAATCCTGATGTTATTCTTCTTCAGTGACTACAGCTTCGTGAATTTTTTGCTCAGCATACAGACTGAATATATATGGAGAAAAGATACATTCCTGAAACACACTCATCCAGGTTTAAAGCATGCAGTATTCCCTTTCCCCCTTAAGACAATATCTTTCTGATCTGGGCATAGATTCCACATGAACACATTTAATTGTTCTGGGATTTCCATTCTTCTAGATGTTAGCTGTGGTTTGTTTATCCACATGGTCAAATGTCTTTGTATAGTCAATAAAACACAGATTAATATTCATCCGGATTTCTTTGCTTTCAACCAGGTTTCACACGACACCAGCAATGATATTCCTGGTGTCATGACATCTCCTAATCCAAGCTTTACCTTCTGGCAGATCCATGTCAAATTCCAGCTCTTTTGAGATGATCTTCAGCAATATTTTGCTTGCATGTTATTTTAATGATACTGCTCGATAATTTCCATATTCTGTTGGATCATTTTACTCGGGAATGGAAATAAATATAAATCACTTCCAGTAAGTCAGCCAGGCTCCAAATTTCATGGTTTAGACTGATAAGCACTTTCAGGGCTGCATTTGTCAGTTGATACGTGTCAACTGGTATTCCTTCAACTACTCGGGTTTAATTTTTTGTCCAGACCTTCAGTGCATCTTGAATTTCTTCCTTCATTGCCATTTGTTCTTGTTCATATGGTACTCCAGTAATATTTCACTGTCAACCAATTTTTGGTACCATGATTCTTTACTTGCTTTATCTTTTTTTTGTGTTTCCTGGATTATTCAAGATTTTACCCTTAGCATACATATCTCAACATTGCAAATTGCTGCTTGAAGATTTGTATTTCTTCCCGCTTAAGAAATGTTGAGCTAAGAATTTTTATGTACAAATCTACATTTGTTTCTCAGTCCTAATTTCCTTGGGGTATATTCCTAGTAGTGGAATAGCTAGATCTTATGGAGTTTCTATGTTTAACTTTTTGAGGAAACACCAGACTGTCTTCCAGAGTGATTGCACCATTTTTCAATCCGACCAACAGAGTATAAGGGATTTCCAGCTCATCACATCTCATCCAGAATTTATTACTTGCTGCCCTACTAAACTTTGCCAGTGCTACTGGAGTGAGATGGTATCTCATTGTGGTTTTGACTTGTATCTCTCTTACTGTCAGTGATTCTGAGCATTTCTTCACGTGTCTGTTGGCCACTTGAATTTCTTCCTCTGGAAAAAGTTTTTTTTTCAATCTCTTTTTCCCATTTTGGATTTGAACACCAATGTTCATGGAAGTGTTATTCACCATTGGAAAAACTTGAAAACAAGCCCAAATTTACAACCACAACCAAAAGAATTGAACAATTGTGGTACATTTACACAATGGAATACTATGCAGCACTCAGGAGCAATGATTTTGAAGGCTACTACATAACTTGGGAGAGACTGAAGAGCATTATGCTGAGTATACTAAAGCAGTCTTATAAAAACAAGTACTGCATAAGACCATTATTATAGAAACAGAAGGATAACTACTAAAATATGTACAAGAACTCAAGGTAGGGGTGAGGGGAGTGGAGGGGTGAGGATAGGTAGGGGTGAAACCATAGGGCTACACAGTTTGGCGAGTGGAGGGAAGAGGGGAAGCAAATGGGAAGTATTTGGGCAAAAAGACAGGATAATGATGGGCAAGGTCCAATGGTGATTAATTTTATAAAACATAATGCATAAGGATGAATGTATGGAACATAATATGAACAAAGAATAGTTTAAAATGCAATATAAAATAAACTCTGTATGCAAACCAATTAGAATAATTTAGATAATTTATTTCTTCCCATTTTGTTCTCCGACTGCAGTTATTTGCACATTTGATAATTGCATGAAATTCTTCAATGTGAATAAAGAATAGTTTGGAACACAATGTATATAAACTTTGTAAGCACATCAATTAAAAAAGAATTAGTTGGGTGCAGTGGTCTGAATATATCCACAAGATTGAGTTGGTTGACTGTAGGGTTTAAGTCTTCTGAATCTTTATTAAGTCTGTTTTTACTTGATTTATCCTTTAGAGAGTGCTGTGTTAAGAGTATCTTACTACTATTGTGGTGCTGTCTATTTCTTTCTTCAACTCTGTTAACAGTTGTTCAATCATTTGGTATATAGATGTTGACCAATGTTATGTTTTATTTATCTACTGTACATTTAATTTTTATGTAATACCCTTCCTTATCCTTTATGGTGATTTTTTTCACTCTGAAGTCTATTTTTATCAAAGATTACTACTGTGACTCCTACTTTTTTTGTGAATACCGTTTGCTTGGTATATTATTTTTCAGCCTTTGATTTTTAGTCTATCTTTCTCTTTATTTATTAGAGGTGTGTCTTGTAGACAACATACTGATGGACTTTGTTTATTATTTGTTCTGTTACTCTTTTCCCCTTGATTAGTGCATTTAGTACATTCATATTAAGTGTGATTATTGAAAGGTCAGATTTTATCATTGCCATTTTGTTGTGTTTTTTTCTATTTTTGTTTGTTTGTTTGTTGTTACTCTGTATGGTCACTTTCTTTTAGTGTCTTTGTATGAAGGAATTCCTTTAAAAGTCCTAGTAGATTTGTTCTTGTTTTCACAAATTCCTTTAGTTCTTTCTTTTCTGCAAAAGATGTTGTTTCTCCTTCATATTTGATGGCGACCTTTGCTGGGTACAGGATCCTCGGTTGGCAAAGTTTTCTTTCAAATTTCTGTATATGCCATCCCATTGTCTTCTTGCTCACATGGTTTCTGCTGAAAAAAATCAGAACTTAATCTGATGACTTTTCTTTGATGATGACTCTTTGTTTTTCTTGTGATACTTTCAGTATTCTATCCTTTTATTTTGTAGAGTTTGACTATCATAGGTCATGATGTTTTCCTTTTTGGGTCTAGTCTATTTGATGTTTGCTGAGCTTTCTGAATGTGGATTTCTCCATTCTTCCTAATACTTGGGAAGTTTTCTTCTAGTACCTCTTCCACAATTTTCTCAGTTATTTTCCTGTCCGTCTCATATTCTGGAATTTCAATCATATGCATGTTATTCCATTAGATGTCATCCCACGTGATTCATTTTCTTTTCAAATACACATGGAACATTCTCCAGAAGTGATCACAGATTATGGCACAAGGGCAAGACTCAACAATCGAAAATAAATAAATGAGTGAATGAATAAATAAATAAATAAAATAAAATAATACAAAGTATCTTTCCAGACCACAATGCCATAAAACTAGTAATTAACCATAAGAGGATAAAGCATATAAAGCCACCAATTTGGAAGCTAAATAACACCTAGATAGATCATGATTAGGTTATAGAATAAATAAAGAATGAAATAAAAAAGGTCCTTGAAACAAATGCTAATGAAAACACAACATATCAAAACCCATGCGATGCAGTTACTTAGGGGGCAATTCATAGAATGTACAATATGAAAAAGATAAAATTGATGAATGGGACCTTCTTAAGATTAAATTTCTGTGCTCATCAAAAACTGTTCCCAACAGGGTAAAAAGAAAACCTACTGACTGGGAACAAACATTTGGCAATACAATCTCAGACAAGGGTCTCATAATGCAAGTTTATAGAATTCTCCTGGGCCTCCAGAACAGAAAAGACTGATAATCCAATTACAAAATGGGCAGGACAGTTGGAAAGAATTTTCACAAAGGAAGACATTATGATGGCAAACAGACAAATGAAGAAAAGCTCCAAATTACTGGCAATAAGAGAGATTTAAATGAAAGCCACAATGAGATAACGATCTTACCACAGTAACAGTGATAAAGTTTAGCAGAGCAGGTAGTAATAGATGTTGGAAAGGATGTGGTGAGATAGGAACTCTTATACATTGTTGATGGGATTGTAGAAAGGTATAGACACTCTGGAAAACAGTTTAGCATTTTCTCAAAAAGCGGAACATAAAAATTTCATATGACCCAGCTATTCACTGATTGGAATATACTCTGAGAAAATGAGAACTGAGGCACAGAGACTTGTACACACCAATATGGATAGTAGTGTTATTCACATAGCAAGAACATGGAAACAGCCCAAATGCCCAACCACAATAAAATGGATTGAGAAATCTCAGTATATTCACAATGGAATACTATGCAGCACTTAGGAGCAATGATTTTGTAAATTACTACCTAACTTTGGAGGGACTATAGAGCATTATTCTAACTAAGTGAACTAACTCAGACTCATAAAGGCAAATACTTTATAGGACAATTATTGTAGAATGAGTGTGAGGATCAAGGGAGGGGCAGTACACAAACATAGAGTCACATAATTTAGTGGGTGGAGGGAGGAGTAGATAAAGGAAAGGGAAAAGATACAGAAAGACAGTGTATATCAACCTATATAAAATATAGAAAAAAAAAGTTGGAAATAAAAATAAAGAAGTTGGAAATGGAAATACCATTTGATCCAGGTATTGCACTACTCGGAATAGACTAAAGAAATCAGAGCCATGATGGAGACAGATGTATGCATAGCCATGTTTATTGCAGCATTATTCACAATAACAAAGAGATAGAAGCAGTACAAGTTCCAGTCACTATATAAATTGATAGAAAAATGGCAGTACAGTCACACAGTGGAATATTACACAGCACTGAAAAAACAAAGAATTTGTGAAACACTATACAACATGGATGAGTCTGGAAGACATTATGCTGAGTAATATCTTCTTCACAAAAAGGATGAATACTGCATAAGACCACTGTTTATGGTGAATATTATGTCACTGGTTTCTTCTACATTTAGATTACTTTAGATGATGAGTGATGGTGAAGATATCATGAATGAATCTGAAAAGTAATGCCTAAAATGAGTTTGAACAAACTCATAGCTGACCTTCTCAAGGATTTCTTAGATTGTAAATTGCATAAGAGTACTTTCTTGTTTTTCTCCCATAGAGCTGCTGGTGGATTCTAACTTCCAGAGAGGCATAGCCTTTGGATTAGCAATGTAACTCCCTACTGATTATGCCTTCCCTATAAGTTAGTTTGTGAAATAAAAGCATTCTTGAACACAGCGAAGTCACCTTCCAAACCCAAGTACAGACTTTTTCTGAGCACAACTCTAACAGTCTTATAATGTCTATCAAAAGAAGAAGTAACTATCTATAGGTATTATGGCAAAAGAAGTCAGCCAACCTGGAAAGAGCTGCTTTTGTCAAGTCACTCCTCCAAAACACATTTTGCAGTGAAGGGTAAATTTGCTTTTCAGATGTCTGTTTCATATTAGGATTCATAATTTCTAAAAATATATGTAAAAACCAGTTTCAGATTATGTGGTGCCTTGTAAAAAATTCACTTTTTTTTAGAAGTATGTAATAAAGATAATTCAGATGGTTCATGACAAAATTTCATTCTGTCAAGCCTTTGGTCTAATGATTGTCAAGGAAGAGTGAAATAACCACTTTTTAATTGGTCTTTCCTAATGGTGTGATACTTTAAGGCTCATAGTTTTTTATATGGTACATGCCATTTTAACTGCTGCTGCATTGTTTTATGTATTCAAATTGAACTCTTTACATGTTTCATTTATATCTTCAAATTGATATATTCATGAAAGGCACACTGTTATAAATTGAAGATTGGCTGGAAAAAGTATCAACAAATATTTTAAAAGAATAAAAAGATAGTTAAGAACGCTAATGCACGGAATAAACAGAATCTTTTGAGGGTGAAGGGCAAAGCAGAGAACCCTACTCTGCCAAATTCAGAGTATGAAAACATATGGTGGTGATAAATCCATACTTTTTTAAAAAGCGTAGTTAAGAGTGTCTTTCAACCATTTGTTTCTATCACCTTTATCCTAAGGAATCATCAAAAATTTGGAAATAATAGTAGAATATAGTTAAGAAGGAAAGACTGAAGTGAAATCAAATATGGGAAGTAGTAAAAGAGGATTAATGAAACTAAATGGACTAAAATCTCCTAATTAATTTCACTCAACAGCCTTAAAATCATTAACAAATCCAACCATAAAATAACTTCAGATATCTCTGAGTTCAATGGAAGAGAAATGATAGAAACATAAACCAACCCTCCCATCTTTTAATCAATTATAACTTCCAAGGCTATAAATCTTTATGGGAGAAGATCTCTCATTTTTCCACAGCACAGTACAAGTGAATCTGAAATGTTAGACTTATAGTTAGCAGTGCAATATATAATGCACTGTGCCACCACAGCTCTTTGCTAAGAGTCTTGATATAGATAAACATTTCAGTATTCAGCATGATTAATGACTCTATTTTTACCATCTTGTTTGGAATAGACAACATATTTTTCCTACTTCTAGCATTATTGACCAGAAACAAATAAGATAAAATATTTTGAAATTTTGTATTAAAATTTAGAGATTTAAGAAAAATCAAGTAACTCACATTATTAATTTCCATCAATATCCTAAAACAGATTTTTATTGTTAAGTATGGTTAAGTTGAAACTGATCCTTAACTGACCTTGTGATGAGTTTTCAGAGGCAATTGATCACATGGGAAAAGATTGTCCATTCTCCCATGAAGCAGCTGGTGGATTTGGACCATTTGCCTTCAGGATTGCAGTGCAGTTTCCTACCCCTAGGCCACTAGAATCCTCTAGAACAGAATAATAACATAAAATAGCTCTAAAATAATTTTAAAGTGAATATTGATGTTCATAGAAATGCCTTGAGATAAAATAATAAGTAATATTTTTGTTTCTTTAATATAGCATTGTTGCTGTATTTTAGTAAATTTCATAAAAATTTCTTTTAAAACTTCTTGTAGGAAAAAAAAACACAACAAACTATGAACGAACTGTTGGTTAAATTCATTTAGAGCAGGAATTGGTAAAAAACAAGGCTCCAGGAGTTGATGTCATACCAATTGACATATTGCAACAAACAGACACTGCCCTGGATGTACTCACTAAATTTTGTCAAGAAATCTGGAGGACAGCCAGCTGGCCTACTGACTGGAAAAGATCGATATTTGTTCCCATTCCAAAGAAAAGTGACCCAACAGAGTGAAGGAATTATCAAACAATATCATTGATATCACATGCAAGCCAGATTCTGCTGAAAATTATCCAAAAATGTTTGGAGCAATATGTCAACAGAGAACTTCCAGATGTGTAGGCTGGATTTAGAAGAGTTCTAGGTACTAGGGATATTATAGCTAATGTTAGATGGGTCTTAGCAGAAAGCAAAGAAAACCAGAAGGATGTCTATCTGTGCTTCTTTGACTATGCAAAGGCTTTTGAGTGTGTGGATCACAACAATCTATGGTTAACTCTGAGAAGAATGGGAATCCCAGAACATTTGATTGTGCTAATGCGAAACCTATACTTGGACCAAGAGGCAGTTGTCAGAACAGATCAAGGAGACACTACATTGTTCAAAATCAAGAAGGGGGTCTGTTAGGGATGTTTTCTGCCTCCATACCTTTTCAATCTGTATGCAGAACAGACCAACCGAGACGCTGGACTGTACGAGGAGGAATGTGGCATCAGGATTGGTGGAAGATTCATCAACAAGTTGCATTATGAAGATGACACAACCCTGATTGCTGAAACTGAGGCAGACCTCAAGTGCTTGCTACAGAAGGTCAAAGATTGCAACCTCCTACATGGATTGAAGCTCAACATCAAGAAAACAAAGATTCGCACCACTGGACCAATTGGCAGCATCAGTATGGATGGTGAAGAGATTGACATAGTTAAGAGTTTTCGTTTACTTGGCTCCACAGTCAATACTCTTGGTAACAGCAGCCAGAAAATCAAGAGACGAATTGCATTGGGAAAGTCAGCTGTGAGGAACCTCTTAAGAATACTGAAGAGCAACAATGTCAGGCTGGAGACTAAGGTGCACCTGATATGGGCTATAGTCCTTGCAATTATGTGCTATGCGTCAGAGAGTTGGACAGTGAATAGGAATGATAGAATATTGTTGCCTTTGAGCTGTGGTACTGGAGAAGAGTGTTGAATAACCATGGACTACTAGAAGAACAAAAAGGTCTGTCCTGGAGAAGGTGAAGCCGGAATGTTCCTTGGAGTCAAGGATTCTGAAGCTTCGTCTGACAACTTTGGGCATGTTGCAAGGAGGAACTGGTCCTTGGAGAGGGACATCATGTTTGGCAGAGTGGATGGGAGGCACAAGAGAGGAAGACCTTCAATGAGATGGATCGATTCTGTGAGTGGAGTGATGGGAATGAGTGACTGAGATGGCTAGGTTGGCACAGAATAGAATGGAGTTTAGAGCTCTTTTACATAGGGTCGCTATGAGTCACAAGCGACTCGATGGCACATAACAACAACAACATATGCAAAATATATGTGTTTGTAGGTAAATATTACTAAGTATCAAGCTTGGTTTTTAGAATATTCTCTAACAATTTACTCAGTATTCTAACCAGACCTCTCTTTATGACTAGAGCTTATATTTCTTACTAGGCATTTTTCTATCAATTAAGGATATACACAAATTCATTACTTTCAAGTGGGAACTGACTCATTGCTGAATAAGTAAGTTTTCAGAGTCTGTAAATTTTTTGCCCGTCTTTGTCTTTTGAAGCAGCTGGATGATTCTAACTATCTGTCTTGAGTAGGGAGCACCACTCCTTGCCCAGTGGGATACTAGAAGAAGATTATTGGAGATTGTGCCAGCAGAGGGCCCCCCTAGGTTGGAAGGCACTTATAAGATGAGAAGAAATAGTTACAAATACATTTAGTGGTTGTTGTTGTGTGTACCAACGAGAACCAACCCACAGCTGATAGTCCAGCGGGTTTTTAGACACAGTTAATTGCATGGGAGAAGATTGTCCATTCTTCTTCCGCAGAGCAGCTGATGGCCTCGAACCGCTTGCTTTTGGGATTGCAGCGCAGCTTCTTGCCATTAGGCCACCAGAGCTCCCTCATTTAGCTGTATTGTGCTGATAATATATATTGTGATGAAGGATAAAATGTAAGTAAGAAGAAATGCAAATTATTATGCTAAAATTATTATCACTGAGATTAAAAAAATAATGTATGAGTTAAGAAAAATTGTGACCTGGAAATGATTAACAGGCAAAGATATGTAAAATAAGAGATACAAACACAAAAGAAATTAAGATGGGATAGGCAAACAGAGAGATAGGTATGCAGTGAAAATATCTGTTACATCAGTTATTGGAATCATAACAGAAGAGAAAATGATTGTGAACTTTCAAACTCAAAGAAACAAAACTGTACATTGAAGAAATACTATAAATATTGAACTAGAAACACTAAACACTTAAGTCTAGAAATTCATACTTGAGTATATCATACCAAACTTTTTAAATGAAACATCAAAGAAAGTATCTTTTAAAAATAGCCAAAATAGTTACTATTACACTTAGATTCTTGTTTCAACAAAGAAGAAATAAATGGAATTACATTGTCAGAGTGCTGGAAGAAAATACTACCAATTCACAAAGCTATTCTTCAAAAATGAAGGTGAAATAAAGACATTTTCACAACAACATTGAAGGAATTGTTTTGCTGTTATGTTCTGTAGAGTCAATTTAGGCTTATAATGATCCTCTGTGACAGAGTAGAACTGCCCCAAAGGTTTTCTAGTAATCTTTCTGTAATCTTTATAGGAACAAATTGTTAATTATTTTCTCTTGTGGAGTCAGTAACTTTCTCTGCTCAAACCATCAGCCCTTCTGGTTAGCAACAGAACACTTAATCATTGTGCTTCCAGGGTTTCAGACTAACTGTGATGCAATTAGTTACCTGCCTATCTATACCAAAGGAAGGAATCAAGTACAGTCTTTTGATTATTATTAAAATTAATTTAGATAGTAAATTGAAGATGCAAAAAGAGTAGAACAGTATGATAAAAGGATAAATAAACAATGATTCTAAACAACGCTTTTAGGTTTTAATATCTAGAATTAAAATACAACATCATAGAAATAAAATTTACCAAAATATCAAACAATGTGCAAAGTACAGACTAAACTGATTGCTGTAGCCACTATGTCAATCCAAGAAGAGAATAAATTTGTTAATTAATGTCTCTATGGCCAAAAGCAGAGAATAACTGAAGAATATCTATGTGTTTTATTGATTATGCAAAAGCATTTGACTGTATGGATCATATTACAAACTATGGCTAACATAGAGGACAAGGGAACTCCAGAATACTGAATTTTTCGTATGTGAAACCTAAACTTAGACCAAGAAGCTACTGTTCTGACAGAACAAGAGAACACTGCATGGTTTAACATCAAGAAATGTATTTATCAAGGGTGTATCCTCTCTCCATATCTGTTTAATCTGTGTACTGTACAGATCATTTGGGAAGCTGAGCTTTATGATGAAGGATGTGATATCTGGACTGGAGGAAGGTTTACCAACAAACTTCATTATGAACAGACACACCTTGATTGCTAAAAGTGACAAAGTGATTAAACAGTTGTTGAAGATGATTGAAGACTAAAGCCTGTAACACGGATTGTATCTCAACATCAAGAAAACAAAGATCAAAAATTAAAAAAAGAAAACAAAGATCCTTATCACTGAATCAAGAGGTGACTTTATGAAAAATGGAGAAAGGATTTAAGTTGTCAATGATTTCGTCTTGCTTAGATCCACAATCAACACCATCAGTATCAACAGTCAAGAAATCAAAAGTTGTATAGCCCTGGAAAGAGTCTGTGATGGATCACTCCAAAGTACTGAAGAGTAATGAGGCTAGCATAAAGACTAAGGTGTGCCAAATTCAAGTTATAGTCTTTTCAAACACCAGCTATGATGCCATCGAGTTGTGTTGGAGAGAGAAGAGTGCTGAAAATCTCATGAGCTGCCAAAAGAACAAACAAAGGTGTCTCAAAAAAATGTGCAGCCAAAGTACTTCTTAGAGGTAAACATGGCATAACATCATCTTACATAATGTGGGTATGTTATTATGAAAAGCTATTCCTTGCAAAAGGACATTTTTCCCAGGAAGGTGGAGGGCCAGAAAAAGGAAGAAGGATTCTTCAGGAGATGGATTGGCACAGTGGCTATATCAATGGGATCAAATATATCAGAGATGATAAGGATTGAACAGGATAGGATAGAGTTCAGATCTGTTGTTCAAGAGTCATGCTCAAATAGATGGCATTTAACAACACCATGATTTGGGTTGTGTCCCCCAGACAAGATTTTACAATGTTAATATTTTATCCTCTGTGAACATAGAATAATTTAGAAATAAGAACTTTGAAAATATTATGGCTATGGGAGAACATTTTGGAATAGGATGGATCCTAATTCTTTGATTATTGCTGTGTTGTGTACTTTAGAGTGAAGCCAGCCTATAGTTGAACATCCAGCAGGTTTTCAGAGGCTGTTAATCCCTTAGGAGGAGATCGCCCACTCTTCTCCCTCAGAGCAGTTGATGGCATCAAACCCTGTGCTTTTAGAATTGAAGTGCAGATTCTTGTGTCCTTAAAAAGAGAAGATAGACTGCTTCCTGCATTGACCTGCCACCTGGGCCTGTCCAGTGCACTAGGAAGCCCCATCATGTGGAGGCCACCACATTGTCCCTGGGACAAGAGCATCAATATCGCAGGTACTGGGGAAGCAGAAGGAATCTGTGCCCAGGACATATAGGAAGGAAGCCAAGTGCTTTTGACTGCTTCTGTTTGAAGCTAAGTGTCTGTCTTGCTGAAATGAGAGGGCCAGGGAACTTGCAACCTAACACCAAACACCAAGTTCTAATATGGATCCCACCAGTACCATGCTCTATCCTAGAGTACTGGACTGCCTTACCTCCAACACACTGGCCTGGGCCAGGTGCACCATTATCATAGGTGAAGTAATTTCCTTTCTGAAAACCCCCTGTCGCCTCCCAGAAGTAGTACTTGAGCTGTGGACCCTTTGGACTCTGCCTACCTGTGGCAGTTGCCTGGCCTAGAGGGCTGCAAATTCACAGGCCATCTCTCTCTCAAATTGAAACAAAACTTCCTTTGAGTCAAAAGGTCAGAGAGAAATCCAGGCAGGGTAAGCTGCCCTTCCTTCCATTTCACTCCTAGTGAAAAGCCCAATTTCAAGTTCTGTCCTGAAGAACAATATTGTGAGTTGGTCCTCATGGACTGATTTTCATTTTCTTCTGCCTCAATTTAAATGTGCACATGAGGAATTGATGGTCTCACCCACAATCTGACCCTGGTCTAGTTTTGACTGCCAGTATTGAACTTCTCAGATGATTCTTCAAACGAATGTTGTCAGTCTGATTCCTATGCAACCCATAAGGTAAATTCCATGTGTAAAGTCACCATTTGTCTCTTTTTAAAAAAAGCTGTTTCATATAAATAACATTGTAAATATATAATTTGATTATTTTATTTCCAGCCTCGTGTCTATCATGAAGCCCATATTTTGCAACTACAATTCCTTCTTTACTGTTTCCAACTTATTATTTTGTGTGTACCATAAAATGAGATCTGACTGGTACAGGAGGAGATTGTCCCTCCTTCAGCAGAGAATCTGGTGGATTTCAACCGTGCATCTTGGATTGCAGTGCAGCTTCTTGCCACTAGGCAACCATTGTATCCAACTTTTGCATTTCAGTCACTAATTATCATTAACAAAGATTTATTGCATGTTTGATCAATTTTAGACTGCAAGATTTGGTAAAAATTTTCATTTCTTTTTTCTCTTTGGCTCTAGATGTGTGGTGGTTGTGTTGTTATGTGCTGTGGAGTCACCTGTGACCCATGGCAACACTATGTGCAACTGCTCTGAAGTCTATCCTGTCCTGAACCAGTCTCACTGATTCCGAAGACTAACCCCGTTCCTGAACTCTGTATCAATCCATCTCATCCAGGGTCTTCCTCTCCTGCACTGTCTTGGAGAGGGTGAAACCAAGTTTCTCCTTGGAGATTATGATTTTGAAGTTTCATTTCACTTACTTTGGGCATGTGACCAGGAAGATGGATATCATGCTTGGAGAAGGACATCATTCCCTGAAGGGTGGAGGCTCTAGATGCAAGAGTTTATATTTTATTTGAATAATAGTCATATTAACATGTCTCTCTTGTATGTATGTGGATAATATTCTATCATTCACAACATTATATTTCAGGATAGACTTGAAATTAACTTTTTGGCTATGAATGCAACACCATTCTTCTGCTTTTCATTTGCAGTAGAGTGTACAATATAATTGTCTGATTCAAAATGGCCCAAGCTTATTCATTTCATCTCACCAATGCCTAGCACATCAATGTTCATATATTATATTTAATTTTTTCAGCTTCTAGTTTTCCAACATTCAAGCTATGCACATTCTATGCTCCAATTATGAAATAATATTTGCCCTTATTTTTCTCATTTTGATTAACTTCCAATTGGACTTTGTCACCACCTCTGTAACTATCTGTATTTCTTCACAATTCACAGAGCTTTCAGAGGCATGTTATTTAAGAAACAGATGGCCAACCCTGTTTCCTAGTCTGTCTACATTGTGAGCGCTACTAAAATCTGTCCACCATGGGTAACCTTTGTGGCATTTGAAACTCCAGTGGCATAACTTCCAGCATTATAGCAAGCCACAAGTCATCTCAGTACAGCAAACTGATAGACAAGGATGTACCAATTAGAATAATATTCTCCCAAACACAACACCTTGACAATTTAGTTTGTAATTCTAATAGCAGATCATTTTTTAGGCCAGGATGAACCAACTTTTAATCACAAACCTCATATCTGATTGCTTGAAATAGCTGGATTCTGAAAGTTAAGTGGTTTGATTTATTTAGCAATCAAGTTTGGGCTATTTGGCCTTATTTTTAAATTAATTAGCAATAAGCTTGTTTATTTCATTAACAACCAACCTTTATGTTGTTGTTATGTGCCATAGTGACTCATAGTGACCCAATGTACAACAGCCCTTAACTCTGCTCTATCATTTGCCAATCGTGTTTCTCTGACTTACTTGCCCCTGTTACCCCAGTCACTGAATCAATTCATCTCGTCAAGGGTCTTCCTCTCGTGCTGTCCCTCCATCCTCCCAAGCAAGAGATTGGCTTTTAAATTTTATTTTATTTTGTCTTGACTTGCATAAAAACCTCATATACAGTGTGTTTCAGTTTCTTCCATTGAGTTTTATACAGTCACCCTCACACAATGTATTTTATAAAATTAATCACCTTTAAATGATGCCCACTATTACCCTGTTTTTTCAGGTCTCTACTGAGTCATGTTTCCTTTACCCCTCCTTCCACTCATCGATTTGTGTAAACCTGTGAGTCCCCTCTGTCTACCCTCCCACCTCTGCTGCCACAACTTCGAAACTTGGACCCCCATGCACATTTTACTTGTTATCTTTCT
Source organism: Elephantulus edwardii (assembly GCF_000299155.1). Taxonomy (NCBI): domain Eukaryota; kingdom Metazoa; phylum Chordata; class Mammalia; order Macroscelidea; family Macroscelididae; genus Elephantulus; species Elephantulus edwardii. Next base: position 3,816,117 of record NW_006400003.1, read on the forward strand.
ACTTTTAAAATAATGATCTTATGTAAGATCTGTCTTTAGGAGACTTAGTTACTTCACTCAGCATAATACTCTCCAATATCTCCCAAATTATGTAGTATTTTTCAAAATCATTGCTCCTGAATACTGTGTAATATTTCATTGTACCACATTTTTTCAGTGAATTTAGTTATTGTTGGACATTTTTTTCTATGTTTTTCCAACGGTGAATAATGCTACTGTTAACATTAATGTACAAATCTCCGTTTTTATCTTAGATCTCATTTCCTTAGGCTATCTTCCTAGCAGTGGAATAGCTGTATATATATGGAGTTTCTATGTTCAGCTTTTTTGGGGATATGCCAAACTTCCTTCCATAGTGGTTCCATCCAGAGTGATTGTATCATTTTACAACTACCGTGTATGAGAGTTCCAATATTTCTACATCCTTTCCAATACTTTTGTGATCGCTGTCCTGTTAAACTTTGTCACTGTTACTGAAGTGAGATGTTATCTCATTGTGGTTTAGATTTGCATCTCTTGTTGCCAGTGACTTTGAGTATTTCTTCACAAGTCTGTTGGCCATCCAAATGTCTTTATCTGTGATAAGTCTTTCCATGTCTTTTGCCCGTTTTGTAATTATGTTATAAGTCTTTTTCTTGTGGAGGCCCTATAAGATTCTATAAACTTTTTATATGAGACCCTTGTTTGAAATGTTATTGCCTAATATTTTTGACCTATCAGTTGGTTTTCTTTCCACTTTATCGTAAAAAAGTCTTGATGCTTACAGGAGCTTAATCTTCAGAAGGTCCCATTCATCAATTGTATCTTCTAGTTGTAAATTTCTGTGTTTGTCAGCTTCTTTATACCATAAACTAGTTTCTAACCTTGGTCTCTTTTTGTCTCTTGGAATATTTATGGTTTGGGGCTTTAACTCCAGGTCTATGAAGAGTGAACATTTTTCCATTTATTTAGGTTTTTATTGCTTCTTGTGGAAGTGACTTGTAGTTTTCTTTGTAAAGGTATTTTATGTTTCTGTTGTTATTGTTAGGTGCTGTCAAGTTGAGTATGACTCATAGCAACCCTATGAACTAAAGATGTGAACTGTTTTCTATTCTGTGCCATCCTCACACTTCCTGACACACAAGATCCCTTTGTAGCCATCACTGCATCAATCGACCTGGTTGAGGTCTTCCTTTCCTTCACCTACCGTCCACTCTTAACAGCATCATGTCCCTCTCCAAGGAATAGTTTCTCATAGCAACATGCTCAACATATGTGAAGGGAAGCCTCATTATTCTTGCCTCCAAAGAGTACTGTGGCTATACCCTCTCCAAGATACATCTGTTTGTTCTCTTGGTCATCATCAGTTCTTCTTCTATAATCCTTATTCACAGCCCATCTTTGAGATTCATAGAAAGTGATTGGAAAAACTATGGCCTAAGTCAGGTGGAACTTAATACTCTAATTAACATCATTACTCTTCAATAATTTGAAGAGGTCTCTAACTACAGATTTTCCCAGTGTATTGTGTCTCCTTATTCCCTGACTGCTGCTACCAAAGGTGTTAATTGTGGATCCAAGCAAGATGAAACTATTGATGATTTCAATCTCCTTTCCATCCATAATGATGTTGATTTTCGGTCCAGTGGTAAGAATCTTTGTTTTCTTGACATTGAGATGCAATCCATACTGAAAACTGCATTTCTTGATCTTCTGCAACAAGTAATTCAAGCCCCCTTCACTTTCAGTAAGCAAGTTTGTGTCACCTGCATAATGCAGGTTATTGATAAGACTCCCTCCAATCCTGATACCACATTCCTCTTCATAAAGTAGAGTTTCTAGGATAATTTGCTCAACATACAGATTGAATATGTTTGGAGAGAGAATACAACCCTGACAGATTATCTTCTCAATTTTAAACCATGTAGTATTCCCCTACTCTGTTTGCACAACAATCTCCTGGTCCAGGTAAAAGTTCTGCATGAGCAAAAAGAAGTACTCTGGGACTCTTCTCAATGTCAGCCACAATTTCTTATGACCCACTCAGTCAGATGCTTTTGCTTGGTCAATAAAGCACAGTTGTGTGCTGCCTGAGAGTCTTCAGCTTGAAACAGTTGGATTCTGGTGGGTGTGTCTTGATTTTCTTTAAATTTGAGTGTAAACTGTTTGGATATTTTTTATTTTGTTAACAATCAAATGTAAGTTGATCAGCTGGTGTGATTTCATTAACAATTAGCCGTGGTCTGAAAGCCTCATGTTTAAGTAATCAGGACCTGGTTGACAGGCCTTTGCATTGTTTTACTTTATATCTCTGGTTAGGTTTATTCCAAGCATCTCAATTTGTGATTGGCTATTGAAAATTATTTTGCTTTCTTGGTTTCCTTCTCTGTGTTTTCTTTCTTACTATACAAGAATTCCACTGACTCCTGGATATTGATCCTGTATCTTACCACTCTACTAACTTGGTCCATTAGCTCAAATAGTTGGGTTTTTTTGTTGTGATTTTGGTTGCTTGGTGTTTTCTGTTTTTTTTGTGTTTTAAGTTGTTTCTTTTAGTCTTTAGGGTTTTTTGTGTACACTATCATATCATCTGCATATATCAACAGTTTAATCACTTCTTTGCCAATCTGAATTCTTTTTATATACTTTATTTTTGTACTTGGACTAGGAGGCAGTCATCAGAAAAGAGAAAGGAAACACTACATTGTTCAAAATTCAGATGGATGTATACCAGGGATGTGTCTTATCTCCATATCTTTTAAAAATATATGGAGAAGAGAGTATCCAGGAGGCAAGGTTGTATGAGGAGAAATGTGGCATAAGGATTGGAGGAAGATTCATCAAGAATCTGCATTATGCAGATGACACGACCCTGCTTGCTGAAACTGAGGAGGACCTGAAGCGCTTGGTGCAGAAGGTCAAAGAGTGCAGCCTTCAATATGGATTGACACTCAATATCAACAAAACAAAGATTCTCACCACTGGGCCAATTGGCAGCATCATGATAGATGGTGAAGAGATTGAGATTGTTAACACCTTTAGTTTGCTTGGCTCCACAATCAACACTCTTGGTACCACAGCCAGGAAATCAAAAGATGAATTCCACTGGGAAAGTCTGCTGTCAAGGACCTCTACAGAGTACTGAAGAGCAACTATGTTAGTCTGGAAACTAAGATGCGCTTGATCCAAGCCATAATCTTCACATTTGCTTTCTATGCATCAGAAAGCTACACAATGATTAGGGATGATGGAAATAAAATTGATGCTTTTGAGCTGTGGTGCTAGAGAAGAGTATTGAATATATCATGGACTGTCAAGAGAAAGCTTTAAATCTCTTTTCATGGAAAATAATATTAGCTCTTTGATTTGCCTGTATACTTCTCAGTATCTCAGTATGTTGAGGAAATTCCCTTCTATTCTTATTTTACTGAGTGTTTTAATCAGGAGGGGGTTGTTGGATTTTTTTCGAAGGTCTTTTCTGCATCAGTTGCTAGGCTCATGTGCTGCTTCTTATTTGTTTTGTCAATTTGGTGAATTATGTTGGTTACTTTTTCTTATGTTGAACCATCCTTACATAACTATTATGAATCTCTCTTAATCATGACTAATTTTTAAGTGCTGTTGGATTCTATTGATAAAGATTTAATTAAAGATTTTTGCATCTATAATCATGAGATCTTTTAGTCTGCAGTTCTCTCTTTTTTTGCCATATATTTGCCTGAGTTTGGTGTTAGAGTTATGCTTGCTTCTTAGAATGACTCTGGATGTGTTTCGTACTTTTCTATATTTTTTTAAAGTAACTTAAATACAATTGGTGATATATCTTTTTTGAATGTTTGGTAGAATTTGCCTATGAAGCATCTGGCCAAGGAGGTTTTTTGTGGGGAAGTCTTTCTATAACCTGCTCTATTTCTTCTTGCTCAAGTGTTCTACATCTATCCTTATCAATCTGATTAGGGCATGAGTTTCAAAGAATTTGTTCATTTCTTCTAGGTTTCCAAATTTATTAGAGTAGAAGTTTTCATAATATTCTGATATTACAGATTTAATTTCATTTGGTTTTTTTGTGATTTCACCCATATCATTCCTTAATCAAGTTATTTGTGTCTTTTCTTTCCCCCTCCTTTTGTTAATTTTACCAATGGTTTGTCAATTTTATTGACCCTTTTAAAATAAACTGACTTCTGATCTTGTATATGTCTTACTTTGTTTTTCTTTCTTGTAGCTAATTGGGTTCAGCTCTTGTTATTATAATTTCCGTTCTTCTAGAGTCTATGAGGTGGATTTTTGGTTTTCTCTTTGATAGTATTCTATTAGATCATTATTATTGCTTCTTTCTTAATTTTTAATGTGTTTTGTACATTTTTATCTCTCTGGTGTGCTTGACGCCTCTTTAATTTCAGTCTTAATATTCTGGATTTCATTTTCACTGTGTTGTGTATATTCTGTCTTGTAATAATTTTCAAGTTATTGTACCTCTTTATCTATACTTTGTATTTTTTTCCATCTTTTTCATTTTCTTCTATAGTTGTTCAAATTCTTCCTCATTGATAAATTCCATCTGGCTCCCTGTCTCTGGAGTACTCACTTTCTTATTGGCTTCTATTGTTTCTTCAGTCATATATATCTTCTTTTATAGCTGTTCAAGGAACTCTGTATCAATATATTTCTTGTGGTTCTCTGTCTCTAGGATATTCCCTTTATTTCTGGCTTCCATTGATTCTTCCACTATTTGTTACCACCTTCTTTTGCTGCCTGAATGCCTCTATGTCATAGATCTTCTGTCTTCCTGAATCTAAGATAGATATTTATGGGTTCGCAAAATGCTCTGATTGCTCTGTGGGTTTTTTTAAGAAGAATTAACTTGTTTATTCACAGCATTTGGAACTTCCTTGCTGTTTTCTTGTCATTATGCAATTTTTTCTTAGTGTTTCTTTTGTGTCTGTGTAAGTTGTTGATAGTTATTTTCTTTATGATGTTATTGATTAATTGTCAAAAATGTTCAGTATATGGGGTTGGTCACTCACTTTACCAGAAGTCCTTTCTGGGAAAATTTGCCTTTCCAAAAATCATCCATCTTCTGCAGAAATTCCCTGCAGGAATCTTGCTTTATTGCAATTCCCTCTCCCAAACTCTCTTGTCCTCCTGTGTTTGTGAAGTGAGAAAGTGATGTGAAATCGGTTGCTTCACTTAAGCAGTTACTCTCCAGGGGGCTTTGAAAACAGCTCTCTCTAACATCTGAATGTGCCAGATGAGAAAATGAGTCCCTCCCCTGCTTTTAACTCCCTGCCCCAAACTTTATTGCCCTCTTTGGTCCCTGGAATGACCACAAAGTGGTAGTGATCCCCAGATGAAGGACCCTTTCTACATGGAGTTTCATTCCCTTTTCTCCCTTAGAGTAGAACTTGCTGGCTCTGGAAAAATTGTCTCACCTGATGATGTCTTCTGTCCTGAAGCATAATATCAGCCTTTGTCTCTGTTATGGTAGGAGATCAGGGGCACCAATTCAAGCAGTTTCTGTTCAGGGGATTTGAAGGCAATTCTCTTTCTCTCACCTCAATATGCCAGCTGAGAAAATGAATCTTTCCCCTCCTTGTAGCGCTCTGTTCTAAACTCCACTGTTCTGTTTTGTCCCTGAGATGGCCTCATGATGCCAGGAATCCATAAAAGGAGGATACTTTCTTTAGAGGAGTTTCAGGCCTTTCTCATCCCTGCCCCTGAAAGTCTATGACATTATTTTTAAACTTATGTAATGGCCTTATAGTAAGAAGTTCTACTACAAACCCAAAGGCAAGTAGTTCAAATCTTTGCTTGCTCTCTGTTAAAAGATGAACAATCTCTTCTTTTATGATGTATCCTCTCTAAAACCCCACTGGAGTCTGATCCTACTCAGTGGCACATGACAATAACAAGTTATTAGTGAAAAAAAAATCCTATCGTCTAGGTAAATATCTCTTTATGCATAGAATATGATTCTGGATAACTTTCACAGATTAAAAATTGAGTGATTGTATTTATTTCAAAAGTGAATGCCAAGCTTTTATAATTCACTCTATCTTCATAGAACGTTACAAATTTAGGAAATAGCTCTAAATGATAGGAAAATCTAGACAGTTTGATAACCACAATCACTCTCTTCTTTCTTTCTTAGTTACATTCATATTTAACCATACTCACACCTATCACTATAAGTATACCTCCATCAGATGATGTAGGATAGGATTTGTTATCTATAATATAGCTATGAGTACTAGATGACTCAATGGCATGTAACAACATTCACTTTGAGCTGCATATTCGTACTTATATTTATTTCTTGAGATTTGGACACATTGTGCATTACTTATTGGATTACTAACTGAAAGACTGGGATTTTGAAGGCGCCAAACCTCCCATAGGAAAAAATAAATAAGTCTCTTCTTTTAAAAGGATTAAGTTCAGCGTAGTGGCTTTAATGGCTATACATGTAACTACATAACTTCTTTTTCCAGTTTATCTTGGAAATAATTATAAAGGTTTTTATTATAAATAACTGTATTTTATCTTGTTTTGTGCCTTAGTAATTTTTTTTCACATACTAGATATTGGAATATATTTAATGTGACCTGTGAGTGAATGACTCTACAACTTTCTGGAATATCTGAATATGTTAAACAAAGTTATTTATTACTGCCACAGACCATTTTACTTGTCAAATGTCTTGATTTTTAAAATTAGTTTTTAACAAGAATAATAAATTCACAATTATTTTATTATAAAAGGTCCATTGTACTATAATTAGCTCATTAGTTTCTATGCCTTTTTGAAAGCACATAATCTTTAATTCTGGGTGAGGTTTCTATTTGTTTTGTTTTATAATGTGATGAAATGTTCTAGAACCTAGAATAGATTTCTTTTTTAACAAATGAACCTAAAACCCCAAAGTTCACAAAAATGTGAGAACCACTTTCCAAAGTGGCTTTGAGGTTTTATAAAATGTTGTTGTTGTTATATGCTGTTGAGTTGCTTGCAATTCATAGCGAACTTATGTGCAAGAACCCTAAACTCTGCCCTATCCTGTGCCAATCTCCCTGTCTCCAACACACCTACTCCTAATACCCCAATCACAGAATTGACCCATTTCATCGAGGGTCTTCCTCTTTTGCATTGTCCCTCCACCCTCCCAAACATTATGTCCCTCTCCAAGGACTGGTGACGACTTGCCACATGCTCAAATGTATGGATACTAAATATTCTGGATTTAACAGTGGTAAAATTGTTCCATAACTTTTGCAGCACATATATTAAAATTGGAATGATACAGAGAAGATTAGCATGGCCCCTTCACAAGTATGTGAAGTGTTTCGTAACTATAGCCTGAAAAGACAAGGTATGGTGAAAAACTAATATTCTACTTTAATTTAATCATTTTCCAGTTGTGACACTTCTGTGTGCCTTTGGATGACCAATAACTAACCCTCCAGCAGATTTTCACAAGCAATAAATTGCATGGGGGGAGATTGCCCATCCTTCTCTCATGGAAAAGCTGGTACATTCAAGCTGCTTGCCTTTAGTATTAAAGCATTGCTTCCTACCAGTTGGCCACCAGAGCTCTCTAGAGCACCCTATAAGTAAAAGAATAAAATACAATTGAAAGTTTAATATTATCAATATATTGGATTAGCTGTATATTAAAAGTACAAATTTAGAAAAAATAAAGCTGTTTTATAAAAAAGCAATATTAAGTAAAAGAATTAAAAATAAACACTTAATGTAGAATCTAAAATTTTATCTTTTCTTAGCCAATCTGGAGTAATTTATAATTAATGAGGCTCCCCAGTTGTTTCTCTTCCAACAAACAAAAGAAAGCACCAGAAGCAAGAGGTATTCAAGACTAGAAATTTTTAGAGCATCCTCTTACCATTTAAAGAAACAGACTTTCACACTTTATAATACAGAAAATGCTAGTTCTTTTCCTTATTTGTGACATTGTATACAGAACATTAACTTTTGAATGAGTTTGAAAAAAACTTTGTGAGCTAAAAGTTCTGTTACAGTCAAAAGTTACT
>NW_006400003.1:3824243-3838586 GCF_000299155.1 Elephantulus edwardii
TAAGGTAATACATATTTTATATCTCTTGGCTTATTATATACATTACAACCATCAAATTTTAAATATTCTGTATTTCCTTGTTACTTACAACATATTGAATTTCTTTGTGTATGTGCATGTGTGAGAGTGTGCACCATTCAAAATCTTTACGTGCATCCATTTATTTTATTTTTATCTATCAGTGGATATTTGGAAAGCACAATTCTAAAGTTAATCTATTTATTTGTTGTCTTTTTATCCTTTATACCACATTTCACAATCACCTGTGACAGTAGTCTTCACTTTCCCAGGTACATTCTGATAACTAAATCATCAATCCAGAATGCTTATCTTCAACACCTCAGATCGCTTTGATCATCAAACTCAGGCCAGGTCATTCTTCTTTAGGCTCAAATTTTCACCAAAAGCTGTCACATTCACAAGAAGACTCCTTACTGAAAAAAGAATCATCTGTAACATCAATAGTACAGTAAACAGATAGAAACATTTGTCAAATGTTCACCTTCAAAATGGGTGTGTCCTTTAAATTGTATGCCTGAATATATTGAAAGATTTCACACAACTGTGTTCAATTGCTTTACAAAAATTATGGGAAAAATGTGGAAAGGTTTTAGAGACACTAAAGATACACAAATATTGTAAATATTATGTTTACAACACAAGGAATTCTGGTACTATAATGGGTTCCGTATTGGCTGACAGAATGACAGTTGAAATCCACCAATAAGACTCATGGGAAAACAACAGATAGTTTTCTTTCATAAGGTTTTACAGCCTCAGAAATTAATACAGGGAACTATAGATCAGAATTGATTAAACAGTAGTGGGTTTGGTTATGAGTTGTTAGATGTTTAAAGCATTAGTTACAAGCTTTTGTTAGCTTAGAACTTATTTTTTACGCATGCTTGAATATTTATATATATATATAATATTTTCTATTTATGATATTTTAATTGGAAAGTAGGTACAATAATTATGTCAATAAAATGTTAATGAAGCATATTTACTTTCCCAAATTTTCATAAAGATAAACTTTCTTCATTTAGGCTGGTGGCCTAAGACAACATGCCTTTGAGATTGCAGTGCTGCTTCTTGCCATTAGGTCACCTGAGCTCCCTTTAGATTTTATAAGAAAATCAAGAAATGCATTATGTAATTTACTTTGAAATATATATATATATATATATATATATATATATATAATACTGGTTTATTTGCAAAATTTATGTACATTGTTTTTCACATTGGATCCTTCCCATTTCTTTCACCCTCTTCTCCCTCCATCCATTCAATTGTGAGATCCTATGATTAACCTTCCCTTGTCTACAATAATGGTCTTACACAGTATTTGTTCTTATGGGATTGAGTTAGTTCTTTTTTTTTTTTTTTTTTTTTTTGAGTTAGTTCTTTTAGTATAATGTACTTCAGTCCTTCCCAAGCTAAGTAGTAATTTTGAAAAATATCATTGTTCCTGCATGCTGCATAGTATTCCATTGTTGTCACTGTACTATATTTTTTCAATCTGTTCAACTGTGGTTGGACATTTGGGTTGTTCCTTTTTTCTTGCCGTGGTGAATAATACTGTTATTAACATTGGTGTACACATCTCCTTTTGTGTCTCACTTCTAATTTTTTCAGGGCATAGTTCAAGCAGTGGAATGGCTGGGTCATATGAGATTTCTATATTCAGTTTTTTGAGGAAATGCCAAACTTCTTCCAGAGTGGTTGTACCATTTTATAATCCCACCAACAAGGTGTAAGAGTTGCTATCTCTCCACATCCACAACAATATTTATTTATTACTTGCTGTCCTGTTATACTTTGCCACTGCTCCTGGAATGAGATGGCATCTCATGTGGTTTTGATTTGCATCTCTCTTATTGCCAGTAATCTGAAACATTTCTACATGTGTCTTTTGGCCATCCAAATATTTTCCTCTGTGAAAACTCTTTCCATGTTTCCCCCCACTTTGTAATTATTGAACACTATATTTTAATTCAATGCATTTCAAAAGAAATATATTAACCAAATTCTATATAGTTTATGAAAATTAGATTTCTTAATGATTAATTATAATTTAATTTTAATTTAGACCTAAAAAGAAATAGATGACAACGAAGGATACAAAAAAAACCTCACAGAAATATGCTTGAATAATTTTTGACAAAGGTTGAAAAGCAATTTAATGGAATATAGGATTTAAACAAATGTTGTTGTTATTATTTTATGCTGTTAAGTTGAATACAACTTACAGATGACCGTCTAGTAAGTTTTTGAGGTTATCAATCATGCACGAAAAGAATGCTTGCTAATCTTTCCCATGCAGAGCAGCTGATGGATTCAAATCACATGTCTCTTGGTTGACAGCATGCCACCTTAGCTAGCACTAGGCCAAAATAGTGTTGATGAAAGTAGACAATGAGAAAAAAAAAAGGAGAATGTGTGTGTGTGTGTGTGTGTGTGTGTGTGTATCCTGATTCAATCAAACTAATCAACTGCAATAAATACCAAAACAAAAAGACTAACAAAGAGTGTAAACATCATTTGACAATGATGCAAAGAAATTATATCAGTAAACTAATGAGAGAAGAAACAGGTCTGTCCTGGAGAGGGTGAAACCAGGCTGCTCTTTAGAGGCAAAAATTTTGCAGCTCTGAATGGCATACTTAGGGCGTGTTGCAAGGAGAAACCAGTCCTTGGAGAGAGACATCATGCTTGGAAGGGCACAAGAAAAGAAAAAGAGAGGAAAACCATGGATAAGATTGATTGACTCAGTGACTTGGTTAATGGAGTAGGTGTATCAGAGACAATGAAACTGGCTTCAAGATAGAGAAGGTTCAGAGCTATTGTACATAGAGTCACTTTGACTAGAAGTTGACTCGACAACAAGAACAAGATAGTGATGAGGGAGAATATATAGTTATTCATAGACAATTATTTGGAAAGTTCTGATAAGGCTGAATAGAGCTCTGTTAGCATAGTCAGCCTGTAGGAGTTGCTGCTAACTCAAAGGACACACTGTTATAGGAGTTGAAGTTTGTGAGTGACTCTGTGAAAGAAAGATATCCCCTCTTATAAAATTTAAAGTTTTAGAAACCCATTTATGGGAGATCCGGTGGCTTAGTGGTAAGGAATTTTGCTGCTACAAACACAAAGGTACATAGATTGAATCCATTGAGTGCTCTGCAGGAAGATGAACAATCCACTCCCATGAATTTACTGCTTATGAAAATGCACTGGAAGGCAAGCTATGAATCAGCTTCTATTCAACAACAGCATTAATTGGATACAATTTGATGGTGATGATTTTAAGGTTTTAATTAATATAAAACAAAACATGCAATTACAGTACAGTACTATAGAGCAATTACACTCAGAAATTTATCTTAAAAACTTGAAAACTAATAGTTACAAAATACTATAAAAATTTAGTATTGAACATTGATGGTAAAGTGGCAACATTCAGTTGCTAATTAAAAGTTCAGTATTTTGACTCCACCATCCACTACAAACTTGATTGATGTGGCATTCTGCTTCCTTAAAAATTTAGGGACTTTAGGAAACATCATAGAATAGTTTTAATCTGTTCTATAAGGTTCCTATAAATCAGAATTGAAATGACCTAGAAACCCTACAATATGTGAATAAATAAACAAATTGTGAAAAATACCTCATCATAGAATTCTGCTAAAAAAAAGAGAAAGGAATGATCTATATCTATTTACTGATGCAAACAACAGCTTAAATGAATCTCAAGGGTATTAAGGAAGTGAAAAATATAAATCTCAAAGACTAGATTTGTTTGATCTGTATTTATTTTTTTTTTATCTGAAGAGAATAGAGTAGCAACCTTGTTAACAAAAGAGCTTAACCCTGTTCTATAACTATTGTCCTTTCTCTAAGTTCATATAGTTTACAGAGGCACGTTTAGTAGGAACTAGGGAGTAGATGCCACTCCTGCTCCCAAGCCTGTCTTACTCTGTGAGCTCTACCAAACACTGCCAACCATGTGTAACTATTATGGCATTTGATACACCAGTGGCACACTGTTCTATATCACAGAAACCCCAAGTTACCTCAGAACAGAAAAATGACAGAATAGTGCTTTACCACTTAGAAGAATGTTCATTTCAGACACTCATTACCAACCAAACAGTCCACAGCCGCCCTTCATCCAACACAAAAAGAACTGATCTTTTAAAGCCAATCGCTACACACATGTGCCTTCAACTGAAGCAGCTGAACTTTGTAAGATGGGCTCTCTTGGTTTTGGTTGAGGGTTGGTGTTGAATGTTTGGGTTTTGGTTTTGGTTTATTTTGTTTAAGCCTCTTGTTTAGACCTTCTGGAAGGCCCTTGTATTTAGAAGTTGGGGCCTAGGGATTATATTTTAATCCTTTGTTACTATATTTTGGAGGAACATTATTCTAAATTATAGAGCACTCTTCTGTCAATTTGCTGTGCTGAGGCAATCTAGGTTTACTGCGACACTGAACCTTGTGCCTTTGAGGTTTCAAATGCCATAATGGTTGCCCATGGTGGACAGTGTTTGGAGGAGCTCCCAGTTTTAGGATAGCTTTGAAAGCAGGAGTGGCATCCACCTCCTAAACCATATGCCTCTGGAAACCCTATGAACTTGGAGAAACCTTGATAGTTATAGAAAGGCTTCAGGTCTTTTGTTCATAGGGTTACTATGAGTCATGCTCGACTCAAAGGCAATCAACAACAATGACAACATATATATCTAATATTTCAGTACATCACTACTCTCTCAGTTTATCTTTATGTTGTATCTATTAAGGTAGCATGCTTCGGTGTAGCTGGAAGTTACATTATTTCTATGTCACACAGCTATCAAAGTTACAAATGCTAGTAGAATTATTTATGGCACAGAAGTTTGAGCAGAGCTTCAAAATGAAAACATTCTAAGAAAAGTTTTTATAACCAAACTTGAAAAAAATCAACTGGAGAAAACTCTCTGATCACAAAACAATACTGCCTAATGCAAAGCTGCAAGTTGAGCTTGTAGATTGGAAGACACTGAAACAAACTACAAGGCAGAGCAATGGACTTGAACATATCAATAATCATAGGAAATGACACAGGTGTAGGTAACATCGTGTTTTCTTTAAAGTGAGATTGTCATGTTGGGACAAAAACAACATTCACTAACAGCAACAATTACTTTTTTGAAAAAACAAAGTGGACAGATGACATTGTCCTAAAGACTATAGAGATTAAAGGATTGCAATCCTTCTGAGACAGTTCTGTTTTGTTTTGTCCTGTCGAGTTGCCTGTGTACTCATGCCCTATGTACAGCAGCTCTCAACCCTGCCCTTTTCTGAGCCTGTATCACCAACTCCAATACACCTAGTTCCATTGTCCCAGTTACCATGTCAATCCATCTCAACCAGGGTCTTCCTTTCTTGCACTGTCCTTCCACTTTTCCAAGAATTATCTTTTCTCCAAGCACTGGCCCCTCTTGGGCATGTGCCCAGATTATGTAAGACAGAGTAAAAAAATCCTAGCTTCGAAGAAGAAACTTGATTTCACCCACTCCAAGACAGACCTTTTAGTCCTCCTGGAAGTCCATGGTATGTAAACTCTTCTCCAGCACTATATCTCAAAAGTATCAATTGCTCTATTATCCCTGGTCACTGTCCAGCTTTCTGATGCATAGCAAGTAATTGCAAAGACCATGGCCTCAATCAGGCATACCTTAGTCTCTAAACTAACATCATTACTCTTCAGTACTTTGCAGAGGTCCCTTACAGCAGACTTCTCCAGTGTGATTCAACTTGTGATTTTCTGACTGGCTGGTGCCAACAGTGTTATTTGTGGAGTCAAACAAGCTGAAATTATTAACAACATTAATCTTTTCTCCATCTGTCATGGTGCTGCCAGTTGGCCCAGTGGTGAGAATCTTTGTTTTGTTGTTATTGAGTCTCAATCCATGTCAAAGACTACAGTCCTTGACGTTCTGCAGAAAATATTTCAGGTCATCCTCAGTTTCGGCAATCAAGATTGTATCACCTGACTAATGTATGTTGTTAATGAATCTTTTCCCAATCCTGACCATGCACTCCTCATCATAAAGTTTAGCCTCTTGAATTATCTGTTTCACATATAGATTGAAAAGATGTGGAGACAGGATACATCCCTGACCCACTCCTTTCCTGATTTTGAACCATGCAATGTTTTCTTGCTCTTTTCTGATGACTGCCTCCTGGTCCAAGTATAGATTTCACATGAGTACAATATATGTTCTGGGATTCCCGTTCTTCTCATAGTCAGTCACAATTTGTTATGATCTAGGCAGTTGATGAAGCACACACAGATAGACATTCCTCTGGTACTCTTTGCTTTCGGCCAATATTTATCTGATGTTGGTGATAATGTCTCTAGTGCCATGGCCTCTTCTAAACCAAGTTTCTTTTTCTGGTAGTTCTCTGTTAATGTACTAACCCAGTCATGTTTGGATAATATTCGCAGGATTTTGCTCGTGTGTGGTATTAGTAACACTATTTGATAATTGCCACACTGTTGTATTACCTTTTTTTTCGGAATACAAATAAATATGAATCTCTTCCAGTCAGCTGGCCTGGTCCCCCAGATTTCTTGACACAACCCAGTGAGCTCATCCAGGGCAGCATCTATTTGCTGAAATATGTCATTTGACGTGCTGTCAATTCCTGGAGCCTTATTTTTTTGCCAGTTGGTTCAAAGCAGCTTGAACTTCCTCCTTTATCAAAATTACCTCTTCATCATATGTTTTTTTGTCATTAAATTCTTCTGTGTCAGCCAATTTTTTTTTATATAGTGACTCTGCATACTCCTTCCTTCCCCTTTTTATTATTCCTGCCTCATTTAATATTCTGCCATAATATCCTTAAGTTTCTAAACTTGAGGGTTCAATGTGTTCTTCAGTTCCTCCAGGTTAAGAAATGCCTATCAAGTTTGGGCCTTTTAATTTTCTGACTCCATCTCTTTGCACATTTCATTGTAATACTTTGCTTTGTCTTCCCATGCCGCCTTTGAAATTTTCTGTTCAGCTTCTTAACTTTTTTTATTTCTCCCAGTTTCTTTGGCTTCTTGGTGCTCTAGGGCAATAACCAGAGTCTCTTCTGAAGTCCACCTCAGTCTTTTCTTCCTCCTCTGTTTTAATGATCTTTGAATTCTTCATGGATGATATTCTTTTATCCTTCACAGCTTATCAGATCTTCATTCTACTCTGTAACAAATGGTTGTTATGCCTTGGAGTTAATTCACTGCAGCGGCTTTGATTTTTATTTGGGTTTGGTTTTATTTGTATGTGTGAGTTTGTTATTTATGTCTACTCACAGTTTTTACATATGTGTTTAAGTTGTACTCCATGGTTTTCAGTGACTGGTTTTTCTAAGGTAAATGACCAAACTATTCTTTCAAGCTCTTCTAGGTAGACTTTAATCACAAAACGTCTTTTTGTTTTGTTTTGTTATAGTAGATACATGTCTTAGCCATTTCTTCTAGCACTTTTCTCTCTAGTAAATAAGTGAATGGCTAAATACCTCATATGAGATAAAGTAGGGAGCTCTGGTGGCCTCTGGCAAGAGGCTGCTGTGCAGTCCTGAAGGCATGTGGTCCGAGGATACCACTTACTCTGCAGGAGAAATATGGACAATCTCCTCCTGTGCAATTATCTGCCTTTGAAAACCCACTGGAGTGTCAGCTATGGCTCAGTTTTGAATCTTTGATACACAAAAACAACAACGAGATAAATCTGTTGTTGTTGTTGTTCTGTTCCATTAAATAGAGTACAACTCATAGAGATCTTATGAGCAACTAGTCTGAAACTTGTTTTGTCTTGAGCAATTCTCACCATCTCTACCATATTTTAACTCAGTGTTGCAATCACTGTGTAAATCTGTGTCATCTGCATCATACAGATTGTTGATGACTCCTCCCCAGATCCTAATTCGTCTTCATGTAGTTGAATTGAATGATTTGTTCAGCATAAAATTTTAATATCAAAGAAATATACAGCCCTGACATATCTTTCTTAATGTTAAACTATACAGTGTTCTCTTCCACCATTTGAACAACTCCTTGGTCTAGATATAAGTTTCATATGTGCATAATTAAATGTTCTTGTATTCTCATTCTTCTCAATATTAACAATAGTTTACTATGATCCACATGTCAAATACCTTTGCAAACTCAATAAAACATAGATAGACATTCTTCTGCTATTACCTGCGTTTCACCGAGATCCATTTGACATCATCAGTGATATCCCTAGTACAAGAGCCTCTCCTAAACACAGCTTGAACTTTTGACAGTTCTCTGTCAGTGCACTATTCTTGCCATTTTTATATGATCTTCAGTAATAATTTACTTTCAAATGATATTAATGGTATTGTTTGTTAACTTCCATATTTCACTGTATCACTTTGCATATATATCTCTTCCAGTTAGTTGGTCAGGTAACTATTTTCCAAATATCCTGGCATACACTAGTGGGTACATCCAAGGCTACATCTGTTAATTGAAACATGCCAATTAGTATCCCATTGATTACAAGAACCTAATGTTTTGCCAGTGCTTCCAGTGCACCTTCAATTTGTTTTTATTTTATTTTTCCAATTTCTTCCTTTATTACAACTGGCTTTTTATAACACTATTGCCTGATATCAGTCCCATTTTACCTCAGTGGCACCATGCAATATTTGTCCTTTTGCGACTGAGATACGTCACTCAGCATAATGTCCTCCAGGCTCACCCATTTTGAATAACATTGGATGAGTTCCTTGGTTTTCAATGCAGCATAGTATTCCATTGTGTGAATATACCACAGCTTCTCTATCCATTTGTTTGTTGATGGGTACTTAGGTTGTTTCCAACTTCTTGCTATTGTGAACAAAGTCGCGATAAACATGGGTGTGCATATATCTGCTTGGATGTCAGTTATGGTCTCCTTGAGTTATATTTCCAGTAGTGGAATTGCTGGGTCAAATGGTATCTCTATTTGCAATTTTTGAGAAAGCGCCATAATGCCTTCCACAGTGGTTGCACCATTTTACACTCCCACCAATAGTGAATAAGGGTTCCAGTTTCGCCACAACCTCACCAGCATTTGTTGCTTGCTGTTCTGTTATATTTTGCTATTCTGACTGGGGTGAGGTGATATCTCAGAGTTGTTTTATGTTGCATCTCTCTTAGACCTAGGGATTTTAAACACTTCTTCATGCACTTGTTAGCCATCTGAATGTCTTCTTTGGTGTAGTGTCTGTTCATCTCCTGTGCCCATTTTTCAACTGGAATATTTACCTTTTTCTTGTTGTGGTGATCAAGTATTTTATAAATTCTGGATAAAATACCTTATCTGATATGTCATTACCAAATACTTTTTCCTAATCGGTGGCTTCCTTTTTTTACCCTATCGGAAAAGTTTTTGGATATGCAAAGGGAATTGATTCTTAGAAAACCCTATTCATCTACTTTATCTTCTCCTGGTTGTAAATTTGTCAGGATACTTGGAAGACAGTTTATGTTGTGGATTAGGACTTCTAGCGTTGTTCCTAGCTTTTCTTTAATTAAGTTTATGGTCCTTGGTTTCAGTCCTAAGTCCATGATCCACCTTGAGGTGGTTTTTGTATATGAAGTAAGGTGTGGATCAGTTGGCATTTTTAACAAACAAATGCATTTCTGGACATGCTCACTAATATAAGAGAGGTTTGGAAGACAGGTACTTATATTTGTACCCATTCAAAAGAAGGATAATAAACAAGATGGTATTATTACTGAAGAATGTTACTATCTTATATACAAGTAAACTCTTTCTGAAGATAGAAAATGGCCAGAGTAGTATATATACACAAGCTGCTACCAGAAATTCAATTTGGAATTAGAAAAGGCCATGAAACAAGGAACATTAATACTGATCATACCTGAAAGTAGACCATACAAGAAAGATATTTATTTGTATCTTATTTATTATTACAATGCATTCAATTGTGTGGATCAATAACTTCTGGATAAATTTGAAAAAATTGGAAATTCTGAACACTTAATGGTTCTCCTTTAGAAAGTGTGTATAGTTTAGGAAGCCGTTGTCAGAACACCATGATAAGCGCATACTGCATGGTTTAAAGTTGTGGAAATTAGGGAAACCATGTATCTGTGTTGTAGGTCATCTTAACTTTTCAATCTGTGAACTTCATTGTTACTGGTTCAGAACAGACTCATAGCTGACTTTCCAGTGAGTTTTCAAGAGGTGGTAAACAGCATGGAAGAAGATTTCCTATCTTTCTCCCATGGAGTCACTAATAGAGTTCATCTGTAATTTATAGCATCTCAGTTAGCAGCACTACCTTCTGCAGACTACTACTGGCTCAAAACCAATACTCCTGCCACCAAGTGAAGTTCAGTTGAATTGAATTTTTAAGGTTGTAAATCTTTGCAGGAGACAGTCCCTCCAACTCCCACTTGTGGACTTGAACCACCAACCTTCATATTAGTAGCCTAATATCAATCTTCTTTTGCATCAGGGAGAGTTCTACTGAGTTAGTCTGTAAGGTGGTGCACTGCTCTCTCAAAGGTGAGGCCTCTCTGGTTGTTGGCATTGACCAGCAGCTCTGGAGAAAGATGAACAAACTTCTTCCGTGTGATTCACAAACTTTGTAGGTCAGTTATTAGTCTGTTCCAATTCAACAGTGGCAATGAGTTTCAGTTTGTATGCTAAGCAAATAAATAATAAATAAATAATTTATAACATATAATTGACACAACTTTGCTTACCAAAACAATATGAGATCTTCTGATGATGCTCAAAAACCGTAACCTTCAGTATATTATCCCTCCCCACCCTTTTTTGTTAGATCTCACTCATTGTCATCTGTTGTTGTTATATGGTGTTGAATTAGAATTGACTCATAGCTGGCCTTTCAGCAGGTTCCTCTAGCAGGTTTTCAGAAGTTATAAATCACACATCTTTATTCCCTTGGAGTAGCTGGTGGATTCAAACGACAAGAATGTCTGAACTTTATCATCAAAAAGTCTGAGCCTTTGAATCATCCTTGCAATTCTCTATGGACTACACCCTTAGAGTTCCCCTCAACAACTAGGAGATAATAATCTTGACTAACGGACCTGAATGTACTGTCTCTAATAACCCTCCGGAGGGTCAGCTACTGGTCAGTCATGACCTTATGGCACACAGCAACAAAAGCTCACATGAGAGCAGTTTGTCCATCTTATCTTTCTCCTGCTGCAGAGTAGCTGGTGAATTTGAACCAACTGCTTTAGGGCTGACAGCATTGCTCAGTACCACTACACTAACAGAGTGATTTAAAATATTAAATTGATCAGTCCTTTTAGTTATTTCCTTTCTTTTTTTTTTATACAATTATGGAGTTTATAAAGGAAACAACAGTTTACTATTTAAGTCAGAAATAGTTATGATACAGTCAGGACAGAATCTGGTGTTTCTGACTAAAAGCATCTCTCTTACTTTAGGCCTTTAACTCTGAGAAGTATTAGAGAGTTCTTTGGGTATGGCTACTCATGATGTCCCCTATCTGCTTACTGAATAACCTAAGTCATTTTACTTAATCTTCTTAGAAGTTATATTTATATTCATTTTCTGCAAAATAGGAATAATAAGACTTTTCTCCATATTTCAAGAAGTTGCTCTTTATAAATGAACAATTGTAAAGTAGCAAGAATTACAACACCTTTGCAATTACATGCTATGAATCAAAGAGCTGGACAATGACTACAGATGATAGAAAAAAAATTAATGTTTTTAAGTTATGGTGCTAGAGAAAAGTATTGAATATTTAACATGGACTGCCAGGAGAACAAATAGTTCTGTCTTGGAAAGAGTGAAACCAAATTTTTCCTTGGAGCTAAGTTTCTGAAGCTCTGTCTCACATACTTTGGGCATGTGGCCAGAAGGGACCAATCCTCGGAGAAGGACATCATGTTTGGAAGGATGAAAGGACAGCAGAGGAGAGGAAGACCCTGGATGAGATGAACTGACACCATAGGTGGGGTAATGTTATTAAATGTATCGGAGTCAGTGAGACTGGCTCATGATAGGGCAGGGTTCAAAGCTGTTGTACATAGGGTTGCTATGAGTTGCAGGTGACTCAATGGCACACGACAACAACAATAACAACTGAAAAACAAAACAAAAGAAACAAATACAAAACAAAAATAAAAATAAATAAAGAAAACTAGCCTGCTGTCAGTGAGTTGTTTTTGACTCACAGCAATCCACCGTCATATCTCCTAGATGCAAATCTGGATGGAATAAGATTGCTCATCTTTCGAACATGGAGTTTCAGGTGGATTTGAACAGCCAGTTTTTAGTTAACAATCCACTCTATACCTCACTAGTCTTCAGAAAAGTCCCTAACACCTACTCATCCTCAATAAATATTATTATTAGACATTAGAAAAAGTGGAAATTTAGTTACAGAATTCTTATCTTTTATGTAGAAACACAAATTGATTTACTATACAGTACATCTCAAGAACAGTAATCATTGTTTATTCAGTGGAGACTTAAGAAAAAAAACACTCAGGATATATAATTTTTTAGTCAGGACAGTATCTTCTCAGGTTCAGCCTTTAAGCTCTGTGATGTTTAAGTTCAGCAGAGCTTCAAGTCTAAGAAAGCTAATAAAAATTGAGAAGACTTGAAATCTAATTTTTAAAA
Source organism: Elephantulus edwardii (assembly GCF_000299155.1). Classification (NCBI taxonomy): domain Eukaryota; kingdom Metazoa; phylum Chordata; class Mammalia; order Macroscelidea; family Macroscelididae; genus Elephantulus; species Elephantulus edwardii. The sequence goes on from NW_006400003.1 coordinate 3,836,942, forward strand.
GTGGCCATGAAAAGAGTAAAGATTACAATAGTCTGATTACTTTGTACATTGAGTTTTCATGAGTTACTAGTTTCCTTGAAAGTGTCTAAAAACTTATCAGGCAGAGTATTATAATATTTTGTTTTTTGAATATAGTATTTAGTTAGTCTTCAGTATTCAATCTTAAAGGTTTTTTTCTTTCTTCTTTTACTTGTATAATCCTGTTTGTTATTCTAAATAACATCATAAATTTTCCTTTCTCACAGCTTACAATCATATAAAAACAAGAACCATAGGAAACACTGTCCAAGTATAAATTTCAGATGCTTGCTAATAAAGCAAGCTGCCTATATGTTTTCCAGAAGAAACACATTAGAGGTAAGGTTTCTATCTCCTTATTTAGAGGTGGAGGACTTTTTCTTTATAATGGGCCAGCTATATATGAAAATCAACATGAAACTCCTGGAAAGTAGGCTATTGGCATTCTCTATACCTTTCTCCTCTACCTAAATTGTAGACATCATTTACCTTAGTTTTGAACACAGAAAGAAGTAAATGGATTTGATAGATGGTAAATTCTGGCTCCATGACTAGTGGAGGTGAAATTGAACAGAACTAATAATTTCTATGAGTTTGAAAAATAGTGGACGCCATCACTGGCACACATTCATTTATTTTTAAAAAAGGTATTGAGTACCTATTATATGTTAGACACTGTGTTCAGTCCTGAGGATACAAAGATTGATCCATCTCAAGAAAACGAAGCAGAGAAACCAGATCAAAAACAATCACAGCAGAAACATAGAAATGTAAGAAAATACATTTTAGAAAGAAAAAGAAGAACCATTGCTGAGCTCATAGGCATCACAAAACTGCTTTACGATTTGTTCATTGGGAAGAAAATCTCCCCAACGTAATTTTTATCAAATATGTGTAAAATATTTTTTAAAGATCAGTGAATAGAATCATATAAATATACTTAATGAGAAATGATGAAAGTTACATAAGTGTTCAGGTCTTTCATTCATTAGGTCACTATGAGTTGTCCATGACTTGATGGCAATTAACAACAACACCACCAACATAGAGAGAGCTCTGTGGGCCTGGTGGATAGAAAATGATGCTACCAAGTCAAGGTGAGTGATTTTAGTCTGCAGCCCTCAGGACTGGTTTTAATTGGTTTTGGTGAAACATTTCTCTATGTGGTAAAACACTGGTCTGTCCATTTGCTGTACAGAGATAACTTGTGGTTACTGTGATGCTAACCACTGTGACACTGATGTGTCAAATGCGATAACCGTTACCCATGGTGGACAGTGTTTGGTGGAGCTCCCCGATTAAAACAAGCTTGGAAGCAGGAGTGGCATTCACTTCTGAAATAACTTGTCTCCAAAATAGCTTTCCTCCAGAAAAAACTCTATGAATTTGGAGAAACTATGAAATTTGTACAACTATTCAGGCCTTCCATTTATAATATCACTATGAGTCTTCTATGACTCGATGGCACTTAACAACAACAGCTTATTAAAGTACTTATTTGAGTCATAGATGAAAACATTCTCTGATTTTGTTAAAGAATGCATTTATTGAAAGTATATGCCCCTTCAAATGAGAGTCATAGATTTTAGTATAACCCCAAGTGGTGAATGCTTACTGAGAATAGATA
>NW_006400003.1:3838826-3847675 GCF_000299155.1 Elephantulus edwardii
AATGTTTGACAGGAAGACAATTTGAACCTGGCCGAGGGCCACAGATGACAATCACCCACCTCTTCGGCTTGGTAGCACAGCTTCCTTCCATTAGGCCAACGTAGCTCTCTCTTGGTCATCGTCATTGTTATTGTTGTTTAATGCCGTCGAGTCATAGACGACTCATACAAATATTCTAATTCACTAATTAATGTTTTCTTATATGCTATTTATAATAAAACATTAAGGACAAAGCAGGGTATGTTCTCTATGCCAGCATTTCTGTTTTATTTCTGTATATTAATCTACTTTCAGTCATATTATACCCAAGAGCAAATTGCCCCTCTTTTGTTTAGTCAGTACTCAGTTAAAGTTAATTTTTCAGAAACAGAAGCAAACCTCAAGGCAAAATGGAGTTTTAGTTAGAGGTACGTGTGAGGTTTGTGTATTTTATTCATGCCAAACACCTCAAATTTTTAAGTACTCTTGCACTTTTCCTGAGAGTTTCTTACTCAGTGGGCTATGATAGGACTTAAAAGCCCTAATTTAATGTGTTGCTGACCTGCTGGAGATGCTTATCTTACTGACTATAAGGCAAACATTCCTTCCTACAAGCTTTAATCTTTGTACAGATTAGAGGTTTATCTGCCACTAGCAGGTAATAAAAAGGTAAGAAATTGAACTCTAGGTCAGTCATTGAACTCTGGTCAGATGTTCTATGATTTGATATCAATGCCAATAAATATTTGAAAGATTCAGAGGAGAAAAATTATCATTTAATTCATGTCTCACATCCAATAGAATTTATTTTTATGAAAAAAAATGTTCCAGAAGTAAAAGATAGAGATAAAAATAATATTTAGTTATGCCAATTTAGTTTTTAAAAAGATGCATAGAAACTGAAATACTTTGTTGTTGTTAGTTGTCTTTGGGTCAAACATGACAAGTACTGACTCTATGAACAACAGAACAGAACCCGGCCCTGAATCCTATGCCATCCTCACCTTCTCTACTAATTTGAACAGATTGTGCTGTCACTGTGTCACACCACCTGGTGAGGGTCTTCTTCTCATAGACTTGCCCTCCACTTTTTCAATATGATGTCCTTCTCCAAGCCATAACTTCTCCTAGCAATATATCTAAATAAATGAAATGAACTTTATCATCTTCACCTCAACGGAATATTCTGGGTGCACCTTCCCCGAGACCTATCTGTTCATCATTTTGACAGTCCCTAGGATATTCAATACTCTCCTCAAGCATCATAGTTCAAAAGCATGAAGTCTTTTTCTGTCACATTTATTGTCCTCTCAGATGCAAAGCAAGTGATTGAGAAGACCATTTCCTGAATAATGTGCATCTTAGTCTTCAAAATGACGTTGCTTCTCAATAATTTGAATCTGAGACACTTAGTCTAACTAAATAATTTTTATCTCACATTTCATTGTGTCTTGAGTTCCACGTTTGATTCTGAGCAAGTGATTTATAACTACAGGTAAGTGAAAAAATTAGAGGCAACTTTGCCATTAGAAAAAAAAAATTAGAAGCTCCTCCAGGGCAACAGTGTTTGTTCTTTTGTGACTAAGATATTTCACTGAGCATAATGTCCTCCAGGCTCCCCCATGTTGTATAATACTTTACAAGTTCACTGTTTTCAATGTCGTGTAATAGTGTATAATGTGAATATAGCAGTTTTTCTGTTCATTCATTTGTTGATGGGCAATTGGCTTGCTACCATCTCTTTGCTACTATGAATAACATAGCAACAAACATGGGAGTGTATATATCGGTTTCAGTTATGACTCTGGTTCCTTTAATGCATATTCACTTTAGTGGAAAGGCTGGTTCAAATAGTATTTGAAAATATGCCAGACTGTTTTCCATAGTGACTGTACCATTTTACATTTTCATCAACAGTGAATAAGAGTTCCAATTTCTCTACAACCTCACCAGCATTTGTTGTTTGCTGAACTGTTAAAATTTGCATTCATTGCTGAGGTGAAATTATACCTCATAGTTGTTTTGGAAACCATTTATTTTTAAATAAAACCATTTATCATAATGTGTATATAATGTTATATGAACCAATTTGCTTAGCGTTGTCAGCCATCTGATGTCAAGTCCTTGATTTGTGATATATAACACAACAGAATGAAATGGTGCTTGTCGTGGACTATTACTGACATTGGTTAGGGTTTGGACTACTGTGATCTATAGAATTTTTATTTTCTGAGTTTTGAAAGTAGTTAACCAAGGCTTTGTTCTTAGTTCATAATATTCTGGAAGCTGTCCTGAAATCTGTTTAACATTGCAACATGCAAGCCTCCATTGATACATGAGGTAGTGGCCATACTCAACGTAAAGTAGATGTGTATTGAATAGAGATTTCCTTCATGAATGGGGTGGATTTTACCACAGAACTAAACTGACATCTAAACTAAGAATAAGCTACATTGCTATTTATACTTAAGAGAAAAGTTATATATTTGCTGAACAAATATAAAAAATTGCTTCCAAAAATTAAAAACTGCTCAACATAAAAAATATTTACAAATAAGTTCAATAAGTAGAAGATAAAAGAAAGATTAGTAATAAATCATATGACTCATGCCACTAAAACAAAAGGAAAACATAGAGAAATAATTGTACTAAAATTGGGGACAGATTTAAAAAGTTTCCTTTAAACATTTTTAACATTTTAACTACCAATAAAATGACATTATATACATAGATTGATAGATAAATAGATAGATAGATAGATAGATAGATAGAGATAGGTGATAGAGATACAGATATAGAGATAGATGATATAGATAGCTATAGATAGAAATATAAAGATAGAGATAGAGATAGATAGAGATAGAGATAGATAGAGATAGAGATAGAGATAGAGATAGAGATAGATAGAGATGATACAGATGTAGAATCTCTTAGTATTCTTTTTGGGTAGAGTGTCCAACTCATGGTGACCACCTGGGTGCATTTTATGAGTGAAAGTGTAAGATAACTAGCATTGAAGAGACAGGCTGTGCTTGGATTTGTTTGCTCAGTACTGGCCACGTAGTGTGGTGAATTGATAAATGAAGAAAGTTTACTGATGTGTGAAATATGGAGTTCTGAGGATCTCTCATATACTGACTTAGCTCATGAGGGCCTAAAGTTGAGTAAAGGAACCAGCCAGTCTGAAACACAGGAAGAAGTGTGGACTCATGAGTTTGTGGCTAATGCCATTTGGACCTAGCCACGGATGACTGGAGATCTGTTGACCAGACCCCAGCCAGATGAAGAAAAGATGTTTAATTCTATGAGCTAGTTGATTGCTTTGACCTGATGGGTTTTTTCCTAGTCTGGACGTTTGTTTATAGAATCAAACTCAATTGTACTGAATGATTCTTTGTAGAAAAAGACATGCTTATCCTCAGATTTATAGTTTCATAAGACTTGTTGTTGATGTTATTGTTAGGTGTCATTTGGTGTAGTATGATTCATAGTGACTCTGAACCAAATATCTGAACCCTGTTCTGTCCTGCGCATTACTCATACTTTCTAACACACAAGAGCCCATGGTAACATTCACCATGTCAGTCCACATGGTTGAGGGTTTTCCTCTTCTTCACCAACCCTCCACCTTTTCCAGCATCATGTCCTTCTCCAAGGAATAGCATCTCCTAGCAACATACCTAAAGTATGCAAAGTGAAGCCTCATCATTCTTGCCTTCAAAGAGCACTCCAGCTGCACCCTCTCCAAGACATATCTGTTTGTTTTCTTGACTGTCCATTGGATGCTCAGTGCTCTTCACCAACACTAACGCTCAGACATTAATTATTTTACTGTGGTCCTTATTGATTGTCCAGCTTTCAGATGCATAGTTAGTAATTGGAAAGATTATAGCCTGAATCAGATGCACCTTAGTCCTCAAAGTGATGTCATTACTCCTCAATAATTTGGAGAGGTCCTTACTTGTAGATTTTCTCAGTGCAATGTGTCTCCTTATTTTCTGACTGTTAGTACCAAGAGTGTTAATTGTGGAGACAAGCAAGATGAAGCTATTGACAGTTTCAGTTTCCTCTTCATCCAGTCATTGAATCAATCTCTCTCATAGAGGGTCTTGCTCTCCTGTGGTGTCCCTCCACCCTCCCTCTCCAAGGACAGGTCCCTCCTTGCAACATGTCCAAAGTATGTCAGAGAAAGCTTCAGAATCCTTGCCTCCAAAGAACAGCCTGGTTTAACCCTCTCCAAGACGAATCTGTCCATTCTCTTAGCAGTCCATGGGTATACGCAATACTCTTCTCCAAGACCACAGCTCAAACACATCAATTCTCCTTCTGTAGTCCCTAGTCATTGTTAAGCTTTCTGATGCATGGCAAGTGATTAAAAAAACTGTGGCTGGTATCAGCTGCAGCTTAGTCTCCAGACTGACATCATTGATCTTCAGTACTTTGGAGAGGACCCTAACAGCAGACTTTCCCATGGCAATGCTCCTTTTAATTTCCTGGCTACTGGTGCCAAAACTGTTGACTGTGGAGCCAAGCAAACTAAAGCTGTGAACAATCTCAATTTCTTCACAATCTATCATGATGCTGCCAATTGTCCAGTCGTGAGAATCTTTGTTTTCTTGATATTGACCCTCAATCCATATTAAGGCTACTGTCCTTGACTTTCTATTGGTGGTATACTAATTGACATATTTCAGCTAACAGATGCTACGCTAGATGTGCTAACCAAGTTGTGCCAAGAAATCTGGAGGAAAAACACTTGGCCAACTGACTGAAAGAGATCTATATTTGTTCCTATTCCAAAGAAAGTTGATCCAGCAGAGTGTGGACATTATCGAACAGTATCATTAATATCACATGCAAACAAGATTCTGTTGAAGATTCTGCAAAAATATGACTGGAATGGCACATTAACCAGAAGTGCAGGTTAGGTTTAGAAGGGATCGTGGTACTAGGGGTATTGTAGCTAATGTTAGATGGATCTTGGCTGAAAGCAGGAAGTACCAGAAGAATGTCTACGTGTGTTTCATTGATTATGTAAAGACATTTGATTGTGTGGATCACAATAAACTGTGGCCAACTCTAAGAAGAATGGGAATCTCAGAACACTTGATTGGGCTAATGCAAAACCTATACTTGGACCAAGAGGCAGTCATCAGAACAGAGCAAGGAAACACTCCATAGTTCAAGATTAAGAAGGGTGTATGCCAGGGACGTTTCCTATCTCCACACCTTTTCAGTCTATATGTAGAACAGATTGTCCGGGAGGCTGTGCTCTATGAGGAGAAATGTGGCATCAGGATTGGAGGAAGACTCATCAACAATTTGCATTATGTAGATGACTCAACCTGCTTTTTTTTCTTAGAAAAATAATCTTTCAACCTTTTACTGGAATGAATAAGAACAATTTGTGTATCATCTGAATTGAAAAGACTTACTGAAATTTACGTTAGGAGGTAATAGCTTACTGTATCCCTTTCTAGTAGGAGAAAACAAATTTATATTTTTTGTAGAGGTAGATATTTACATTTCTGTTCCCTGGATAAGAAAAAAACAAACAAAAAAACCATTAAAATCAAAGAACCCTCATTCATTGTGATAGAGTCAAAAGAGCTGACATTACAGTGGGATTTCTGGAGGCTGAAAGTAACACTGGAAGGAAGAGGTTGTGAAGCCTTTCTCCCATAAAGTTGCTGATGATTTGAAGCTTCAGAGAGCTGCCACTTTTGCACATCACCCTACCTACACCACCAGAGTTGCTTAAAATGAAACAAGGTGTCTATTTTAAAGTTTCCTCTTCACAAAGTAGACTTTTTCTTTTACTATTATTTTTAGTACTATAAGAAGTATTTCTGGGAAATAAACTAAAATTCATAATTAGTTGTGTTCATAGCAGAAATAATTACATTTTTCTGTAAATGGTTAAAAAAAGAAAACTCTTGTGGGTTTGAGGTATAATGATTCTGTTACAACTACTCAATTTTGCCCTTGTAGTTCCTAGTCATACACAGTATGTAAATGATGGATGTGATTGTGTTTAAATAATATAAAATAATAATGAAAAGTGCCAAGTCATATTTAGCCCAAAAGCTATTGTTTTCTGAACCTTGTCATAAAGTAACATAAGGAAATTGCTTGTTCTATCTGAGATAAAATTAAAGAACTTTTGCCTCTTTTTATTAAATATTTTAAGAATATGAAAGACAATCTACTTGATGAATTTCAATCCTACCAATATATTAATCACAGTCAAGACTGATCAATTCTGAGATTTGACACAGGATGAAGGGAGCAGAATTGTAAACTTCAAGGTGAATATATTGGCTCTGTTTCAGGTGCAACAAAGATGTAGAATATTAGGAACTTCAAACACTGAATATTTTTATTAATCTGGCTTAGACCCATAGGTAATATGCCAAAAGCAGCCAACAATAAAACAATCTTTTCCCAATTACATTATTGAATCGACCTTACACTACTTGGCAAAATTGAAAGTCTAATAAAATGAGGAATATGACTTTCTTGGATCTTATTATTACAATAGATAAATGACCCAATCTCATAGGTTTCTAAAGTATAAAAAGATGAAATTCAAATAATTTTGAGATGTCTGGGAAGAGGGGAATGCTAAGAAAATCAGAAATAGTTCAGAATTTGCGTACAGTGAACTGGTTTATGATGACAGATATGAAAAATAAATCAGAAATGAGTCATAAAATAGTTTTCCATAGTAAATTCCATCTAATAAAAATGTATTCTTACAATGAAAATGTTTAATTTGTCTGTGCCTCTCTAAGGAAAGTTAGGTCTGGTGACCTGGTGGATAGAGACTTACTCTAAGACAGGATGATGGGCTCTCTCCTCCCACGCAGTTTACACTCTCTAAAAACCCCCTGGAGCCCAGCTGGATGTTGACTATAAGGCAGTCAGGCTGATATTTATGAAATATACCATTAGAACAGTGCAAGGAAACACGGTATGATTAAAAATTTGAAAAGGATTGCAACAGAGAAGTGTCTTATATCCATACCTTTTCAAACTACATGTAGAACAGATCATTTGGGAAGCTGGGCTCTGTGAGGAGGAATGTGGGATCAGAATAGGAGGAAGACTATTTAATAACCTAAGTTATGAAGAGGATATAATCTTGCTTCCTGAAACCGTGGAAGACCTGAAGTGCTTTATACAGAAGGTCAAGAACTATAGTTCTCAATGAGGACTGAAGCTTAACATCAAGACAATAAAGATTCTCACTTTTGGAACCAATTGGTAGCACCATGATAGGTGGAGAAGAGATCGAAGTTGTTAACAAGTACAGCTTGCTTAGCTCCACAATCCACACTGTTGTTATCAGCAGTCAGGAATCAAAAGATGAATTCCACTGAGAAAATCTGCTGTCACGGAACTCTCCAGTGTATTGAAATGCAGCAATGTCAGTCTAGAGACTAAGGTGCACCTAATCCAGGCCATGGTCTTTGCAATTACTTGGTATACATCAGAGAGTTGGACAATGACTAAGGATGGCAGAAGAAGAATCGTCTTGGAGTTGCAGAGCTGGAGAAGAGTCTTGAACAAACTATGGTCTGCCAAGAAAACAAATAGGTCTGTCTTAGAGAGGATGAAACCAAATTTCTCCTTGAAGGCTAGAGCAGTCTTCAGAGCTGCTGTACATAGGGTTGCTATGAGTCGCAGGTGACTCAGAGGCACATAACAAAAACAACAATACAAATATGTGTGTGTGTGTGTGTGTGTGTGTGTACACAAAACAAAAACAAAAAACTGTGAAAGTTCAGTAAAGCTGTAGAAATTAAAGAGAAACACCAAATCTGGGGGGGAAAATTCATTTTTCAGTGTGCAAAAGATTCCTCAACAGAGCCACAAGCCAGGGAACACTCTTAAAGTTTGTAACAGAAATTAAAAGTTACAATTGCCTGAAAAAGTTAGTTGGCTGAAGAATATAAAGGAAGTTAAAGATGAGACATCTAAAAGTGGTGATTTGGATGTTATAGGATGAGCTATCTCCTCCCTTGCAATTAACTGCCTCTGAAAATTCTGTGGAAGGTTAGCTAGGGGTCAGTTCCAACTCGAAGATGTATCAACAATAACAACAACATAGATCTATTACACAAAAATGGGATTATATGATTGGTCAGTGGTATGCACTATTCGTATTACTAGGGAGTGGTCCTAGACAATTATCCTTGTTGCTTATTAGTAAATTATTATAAAATCTGGTGACATAGTGCATAATGTGTTACGCTTCTAACCATAAAGTTGTTGTTATTGTTATGTGCCTCGAGGCATTTGCGACTCATAGTGACCCTATGTACAAGAGCCCTAAACGCCACTCTATCCAGTACCAGTCTCGCTGTCTCAAACACATTCATTCACACCAGTCCACTCACAGAATCGATCCATATCATCGAGGGTCTTCCTCTCCTGTGCCGTTCCTCCACTCTCCCAAACATGATATCTCTCTCCAAGGACCAGTCCCTCCTTGCAACATGCCCAAAGTATGTCAGAAGAAACTTCAGAATCCTTGACTCCAGGGACATTCTGGCTTCACCCTCTCTAGGACAAACCTGTTTGTTCTCCTAGCAGTCCATTGTAAATTCAACACTCTTCTCCAGCACAACTCAAAGGCATCAATTCTCCTTCTATCATTCCTATTCACTGTCCAACTCTCCGATGCATAACATGTAATTGCAGACTATAGCCTGGATCAGGCACACCTTAGTCTTCAGCCTGATGTTGTTGCACTTCAGTACTCTTGAGAGGTCCCTCACAGCTGACTTTCCCAATGCAATTTGTCTCCTGATTTCCTGGCTGCTATTACCAAGCGTGTTGACTGTGGAGCCAAGCAGACTAAAACT
>NW_006400003.1:3851270-3858846 GCF_000299155.1 Elephantulus edwardii
TGTTGTAGAATGGGTCTGACATTAGGGTGGGGGTATCACAGAAAAAACTGGGTAAATTGTGTATATTGTATTGAAACAGATGAGGGAAAGAACAGAGTAGAAGTAATATATGATTGAGTATTATGGTTAGCATGGGAATCCAGAATTAAGGCTGCATAGAGAAGTGTACTCGGGATGGAGGGTGGGGGGAAGGGACGTGGGAATTGTATACTAATGAAGGAATTTTTTTTCTTTTTTTTTAAAAAAAAAAGAAACAAGGATGATGTATATTTGAAAAAAACATCATTCTCCGAATGGTAGAGGATCAAACAAAGACCTCAATGAGATAGACTGACAGTCACTACCACCAAGGATATGAACATGAGAGAGATGGTAAGAATATATAAGGTTCCAATATGCTGTCATATGGTCATTATGGGTCATAGTTGAGTTTATAGTACCTAATAGCAACAACAATAATCATCTCAAGATCTTTGAAATGCAAATTAGTTTATCTTGCACCATTTCGCTATAATAACAATGACTTTTTGGGAAATGATTAAGTAAGCTTCATTTGTCAAACTTCAAAGAAAAAGTATCATCCTCAAAGATCCTTCAGGAGCAGATTAGATTATTTTTATCCACCAAATCCCAGAGTATATGGTCAAGTCAGCCATCAAGGTTAAAGGGAGTGCCATTTGAAAAGACACAATTTAAAACCCCAACATGGTTTGAATACTTGAGGCAAGGCATCAAAATAATGTTAAAACTTTACATTTAGAATTCTCTATATACATACACAAGCTAAGTGTCTGATTTTTAAACTATGACATAAAATTAATATGAAGTACATGCAGCCTGTATGGTGTGTTGTTTTTTCTTATTACAAATATAAAAATGTCCAGAAATGTGTAAGGGGGGAAAAGTCTTACCAGATACAAGTAAGACAAAAGTAAGAACTAATAAAATAGGGAGTAATATATAATAGTCTATATGGAACTTTCTTTTACCATAAATTGATGACATAAAACAACCTCAAAAGTCCAGTACCTCATTGTTCAGAACCTTGAGGACTATTTTCTGTTTCTGCTCATCAGGGCTCTAATGTCTCAAATGTGAGCTTTCACATCACTGATAAGTTTAAAGTACTAGAATTTATTGAACTTAAAAATCCTCTTCCCTAGCTAAATAAATAACTCTTCTTTATATCATTTCTTAATAATTACAATAAAAATGTAACATGGACAGCATTATACTATTTTAATAGGCCAAACAAAAGTCGATTAGCTAGTATACAAATGTAGTATTTTAAGTTGTGACTTACGGTTTTACTGCATATTAATTTGCCATATGAGTAAAGTTTGATCTATTCTACTCTGGAGTTTTAATGAGTGCCTCACTAATATCATCTTCAAAATATCTTGGGGTGAAATTAGGCAAACTTGAATGCTATTAATCTTTTATACCAATGAAAATGCTACGACATTTTTACAACCCAGTGTGAAGTCCAAGTAGCCTAAGGCATTATTAGACTCCCTGATCACCAAAAGAGGAGATAAAACATTAAGAGTTGTGAAAGATAATAATTTATTTCTGACTCTAGCTCATATTTTATTATACTTTATCCTCTTGAGCTGCTCTTTGAAATTTCTGTTCACGTCCCTCACCTTGCCATCTTTTCCTTTGGTTTTGGCTTCTCAACATTCTAAAGCAATTATCAGTCTCTTCTGAGATTCATTTTGCCTCCCTTCACTCCTGTTTCTTAGGGGATAACTGGAAAATCTGAATTGATAAAGAAGTAGCCAGGTGGGCACACTTGGTGACCAAAGAAAGAGATTGGGTCAGTAGAGTTTGAAAGGGCCTGGTGGGCAGCAACAATGGTTGGGAAGGAATGGAGAAAAGTCAAAAAAGATATATACAAGATACTAACAAGAAGGAAGGACTGGTAGCTCTGGCTGCCTATTTGGCTAGGGGACTTGATTGTCGCCTTGGTTGACAAGAAGGTAAGAGTGGAAAGAAGTTGAGTTTCTAGCATGATGATGATGGGAAAAAACTGAACTTTTTCTTGGTGTGTTACACTAGGGCTGCTCGTGAGGTAAAAATAGTGGACAGTATCAGGGGAGTCCAACATATCTCTATGGCTGTTACTGTGCTACTCAGTGAACAGGTACAGAGCACATGGCTTCCATCTCTGAGAGACCAAGTACATTCTGTCTTTTTGGACTTGTGACTATGTATGTGATGTTTTTGTTGTTAAGTGCGGTTGAGTCGTAGGTGACTCATAGTGACCCTACAAATGAAAGTCCTGGACACCTGTATAACTTTCGTCCTTTTTCCGGGTTCATAGAGTTTCCAGAGGCAAGCTAGTGTAGATGCCACTCCTGGATCCAAGCTTGTTTTAATCAGGGAGCTCCACCAGTTTTTTTTTATTTCTTCCTTTTCTTTTTCTTACCGTAACTATCCTGAGCTGATCAGGCAAAGTAGGGATGGAAGTGAAGCTGACCCTCCTTCTCAACCAGCTTTTCGTATTTGCCTGTTCTTGAGACAAGTGCTAATATTTTTCTTCTCAGGATATGAGAAAAAAAATTGGTATGGCTGTAGTTTTGAATTATATTAGAGAAGAATAATGAATATCTCATTAACTTCAAAAAGGACAAATAAATATATCTTGGAGAAAGTGCAGTCAGGGTTCCTCTTGGAGGCAAGGATAGTGAAACTATATGTCACATACTTTGAGCATGGTGTTAAAACGGTTCAGGAGAAGGACGTCATGCTTAGAAAGACTGAGTATAATGAAGCCGCAAGCCAGTTAATGAGCTGGATTCATACAGTGACAGTAACATCAGGATCAAGTACATTAAAGAGGTTGAGTGTAGCACAAGATAAGACAGGATTCAGACCAATTGTTTAAAGGTCACTAGGGGAAGGGTGTTGGTTACCTTAAGATCATCTTTCTGGAAAGGATATCTTCAGTCTTGAATCACGTTAGGCCTGAGAACCAAAGAAACACTACCACAACATCAGATCTAGAAGATACCTGTTCAGACCTTGGAATTATCACACTGTGTCAGCAATGTAAACTGAGATAATAAATAATAGATCTTAACAGAAGCTCTGTGGCCAGTATCTTCCCTTAGTAAAGCCTCCAGCAAAAATCTCTCTGAAGTTACTAAACAAGAAATGGACAACAGTGTGAGAAACCATTAGAAGTATATAGTGCAAGGTATCGCAGAAGTGACTGTTGTTCATATTGAGAGGTGGCTGTGGAAGGGAGGGTTTGATCAGGCAGCTGGTTGTGCAAAGAATGGAGAGGTAGCAGGGAAAGAGTAGAGATAAGTCACTTGTGCTTGGGGTGGGTGGGTAGTGAATGTATTGGTTATTTCTGGAAGGGAAGTGTCTTTCACCTGCTAGGTAAAAATACTTGTCTTTCAGATATTCTTCTACCAGTAAACATCCAAATTAAGACAAACTAGGAAGAAGAATTGGCCATCCACTTCTGAAATATAACTGACCTTTGAAAATCCTATGTACAGCAGAGCACACACTTAGAGTAGACTAATAGATATAGCAACTGAAGTTGAACCCTCAAATTTGGAAACACAAAGGAGGAGAAACAGTTATAAAAAGAAATTAACAATTGGTACATGGAATGTGAAAAACATGAATGTAGGAAAGTTGGAAATTGTAAAGAAAGAAATGGAACACATAAATATTGACATATCGGATATTAGTGAAATGCGATAGATTGTAATGGGTGGGACATTTTGAATACTAAGATCATATGATCTATTACAGTGGAGATGAAAAGGTGAGGAAAAAAATGGGGCCACTTTCATAGTTAAAAAGGCCATTTCTAAATATATCTTGAAATACAATATTGTAAGTGACAGGGTAATATCCATACACATACAAGGAAGACATTTTTAATACAGTGGTATTCATTCAAATTTATGCACCTACAACCAGAGCTAAAGAGGAGGAAATAGATGATTTCTATCAATTGTTTCAGTCAGAAACTGACAGAACATGTAGCCAAGATGCTTTAATAACAATGGGTGACTGGAATGTAAAAGTTGGGAATCAGGAAAAGGATAAGTTGTCAAAAAATAGGGACTTGGTGACAGAAATGAGGATGGGGCTAGAGTGATAGAATTCTGTACAATCAATGGTTTATTCATAGCAAATACATTTTTTAAGAAACATAAACACAGGCTATATACATGGATTTTACCTGGTGGGATGCACAGCAATCAGATTGATTACATTTGTGGAAGGAACCATTAGAGAAATTGAATATCAGCAGGAAAAACTAGACCGGGTGGTGATTGTGGAACATATCATCAACTGCCCATATGCAAGCTCAAATTAAAACTGAAGAAAGTTAAATCATATCCACAGTAATCAAAATTTGACCTTGAGTCTATGTCTGTGAATTTAAAAACCAACTCAGGAATAGGTTTGAGACTTTGAACACTAATGAACTAAGTCCAGATAAGCTCTGGGAAGATAGCAAGAATATTGTTCATGAAGAATTCAACAAGTCATTACTAAAAAGGAAGAAGAAGAAAAGAACAAAATGGATGTCAGAAGGGACTCTGAATATTGTACTAGAGCACTGAGAAGCCAAAGTAAAGGGAAGAAATCAAGATGTTAAGGAGTTGAATAGATTTCAAAAGGCTTTTTTGGAAGACAAGGCAAAATATTATAATAAAATATGTCAGGAGCTGGAGTTAAAAAATCAAAAGGGCCAAATTTGCACAGAATTTCTTAAGCTGAAAGAACAAAAGAATAAATTTAAGCTATGTGTTGCAATGCTTAAGGATGTGATTGGCAGAATATTGAATGATTCAAGTAGCAGTAAAAGGAGATGGAAAGATATTAAGAGTCATTGAACCAAAAAGAAGTGGCTGACACAGAAAAATTTAAAGAAACAACATATGAGCAAGAGGCAATGGTGATGAAGGAGGAAGTTCAGGCTGCTCTGAAAGACTTGGCAAAAAATAAAGCCCCAGGAATTGATGGAATATCAATTGACTTATTCCAGCAAACTAATGCTGCCCTCTGTGTGTTCACCTAGTTATGCTAAGAAATTGGCAGGACAACTACTTGGTCAACTTATTGGAAGAGATTCTTATTTATTCCCATTCCAAAAAAAGGTGACTGGACATAGTGTGGAGATTATTGTACAATATCACTAATATCACATACTAGCAAAGTCCTGCTGAAGATTATACAGAAAAGACTTAAACAATACCTTTACAGAAAACTACCAGAAATACAGGTGGGATTTAGAAGAGGTTGTGACACTAGGGATATTATTACCAATGTCAGATGGATCTTGTAAAAAAGCAGAGAGTACCAAAAGAATGTCTGTGTTTCATTAACTATGCAAAGGCATATGAGTGTGTGGATCACAATAAATTGTGGCTAAGCTTGAGAAAATTGGTAACCTCAGATCAATTGATTGTGTTCATGCAAAACCTATATTTTGAAGTACTTGCTGCAAAAGGTCAAGGACTGTAGTTTATTGTTTTCAATATAGATTGAAGCTCAATATCAAGAAACAAAGATTCTCACCATTGAGAAGTGTCCAATTGGCAGCAACATGATGGATGGAGAAGAGATTGAGATTTTTTATCAGTTAATACTTGGTTGAATCCATAATAAATATTCTTAACACCTGAAGTCAAGAAATCAAAAGACAAATTGCACTGGGAAAATCTGCTCTTATGGACCTCTTCAGAGTGTTGAACAGCAATAATGTCAGTCTAGATACAAAGGTGCACCTAATTCAGGCTATGGTGTCTCAATTACTGGTTATGCTTCAGAAAGTTGGACAATGACTAAGGATGACAGAAGAATAGGTGTATTCAAGTTGTGGTGCTGGAGACGAGTCTGAATATGCCTTGGACTGCTAAAGAAACAAATAGGAGACTTGGAGAGGGTGAATGCAAGTCTCTCCTTTGAAGCTAGGATTTTGAAGCTCTGCCTCACTTACTTTGGGCACGGCCAGGAGAGATACTTCTTGGAGAGGATATCATGCTCGGAATAGTAAATGTAGAAGAGGGAGACTCCTGAGGAGATGAACTGATACAGTAACTGGGACGATGGGGATTGGTATGTCGGAGTTAGTGAGACTGGCTCAGGACAAGGAAGAGTTCAGAGCTGCTGTACATAGGGTCGTTATGCATCACAGGCGACTGAACCTGTAACATTCTATAACAGGTTTGGAATCAGGAGTGGCATCCACTTCCTAAACAACTTGACTCTGAAAACTCCATGAACTTTGATAAATGTCGATAGTGGTAGAAGTGCTTCCGGCCTTTTTGTTCATACGGTCCTTATAAGTGGTCCTCAACATGAAGGCAATCGACAACATGAGTTGTAGTCGACTAGAAGACACCTTAGAATGACATACTTTCTTCAAGGTGCACTGAGCGACCAGTTTGGTCCTCATTTCATTTGTGTACAAGGACGTCAGAGACTTTTTTCACATGGGGTTATTTTATTGCTCGCTTTTCACTATTATAAGTAATTTTTACTCTCTGCTGGGCTTAAACTGGGGACAAAGCGTTCAGTTGTGGACACAGTGGGGTGGTGTGAAATCCCTGATGTGAGTAAACCTACAAAGCTAGACCCACCATATGAGGAGAGAATTGACTAAAAGCCAACCTGGGCAATAAGAGGTTCATGATGAGGACAGAATGGGAGAGCTGGACACCTCCAGTAGGTAGGAAGCAAGGCTATCTATGTTGTGGAAGTAGTAAGCAGATTTTTCCAATAGCTTTGGACAATAGTGAGTAATATGAGAACAGTTCAGATGGATGATGGAACAGGGGATTTCTTTCTTTGGATCAATCTCTGAGAATACATACACGAGTGGGTAGCCAATAGAGAAGCAATCCCTGTTATAGGTGGAGTGGGATGTTAATAAAGGTATGTGATATGAGTAATAAATGACAAGAACTTTAGTAGACAAATTTTATATTTGATAGGCATTAACCTAACTTAAATTGAGCTTTTGGATATGAGTATTTGTATGCTTGTCTGTGCTATTTTTGTAGTTTGACCAATGTTATAGCCCATCAATATTTGTGTGTGTGTGTATACACACACACACACACACACGCACATATATATATATTAGTTGTTCATTCATGTGTATTTCTGTATATATTTGTAAAAATTATGAATTCATCTTTGTCCATTGGTGAAAATAAATAGAGATGGGGGAAAAGGGGAGAGAAAAATGTGACTTTCTTTCTTTGTTTTTTTTCCTATTTTTTTACTGTCCTACATTCTAGAATTAAAATTAAACTGTGAAGGGAAACTGTGCCTCCAATATTCACTTTTAATATCAAGAGAACATATAGTTTTATTTTTATTATATTTATCATGTATTTTTATTGTTGTTGTTATGTGCCATCTAGTCGTTTCCGACTCATAGCAACCCTATGCACAATAGCCTTAGCTAAACCCTGCTCTATCCTGCGCCAACTGCACAGCCTCTGACACACCCATCCCAATTACCCCAGTCACCGAATCAATCCATCTCATAGAGGGTCTTCCCCTCCTGCGCTGTCCCTCCACCCTCCCA
>NW_006400003.1:3858946-3860095 GCF_000299155.1 Elephantulus edwardii
AGACTCCACCACAGGTGTGGTTTACTAGTATTCAGAAAATATTTCCTTCAATCATGTCTATTTTATGTGAGTCCATTATAAACATTTTTTAAAACAAAAAAAAAACACCCTATCTCAAGCACAATTTTTAATTATGTTCAAACCAAAGCTAAACATACCAAGAAGCAGCTGTTTGAACAGAAAAAGGGAACATTATGTCTACATGCCTTACAATCAGCAAAGGTGTGTCAAGATTATATCCTTTCTTCATACTGATTAATTAGATATGCTGAAAACAATAATTTGAGAAAGTGGACTATATGGTGGAAAATATGTGCCATCAGGATTGGAGGAAAATTCATCAACAATCTGAATTGTGCAGAGGTTACAGCTTACTTGCAGAAAGTTGCACAAACTGCAGAAATTAAAAGATGACAACCTTCAATATATGTTCTATTCAACATTAAGTAAACAAAAGTCCTCATCATTTGGACAATAGACAACATTGTGATAGATGGTGAAAAGATTGAAGTTGTCATCTAATTCATTTCTCTGGATTCAAAATCAATTCCTATGGTCTAGCAAACAAAAGATGTGTTGAATTGATAAAACAGCTGTCAAAGATTTCTTTAAATTGCTCAAGAGCAAATCTGTCAGTTTAAATACTAAAATATACCTGATACAAACCATGGTATTTTGCATTGCTGAAAAAATTGTACAATGAATAAAAATGACAGAAGAAAATTTGATATCTTTTAATTGTAGTGTTGAAGAAGAGTATGAAAGATCCCATGGACTGCCAAAAGGATAAACAAATTTGTCTTGGAAGAAATGCAACCAGGGTTCTCCTTAGAAACAAGGATGATGTAATCCTACATAAGCTATTTCAGAAAATAGAAAAAGATGAGCTTCTCCCAGACTCATTCTATGAAGCAAACATAACCTTGATACCAAAACCAGGTAAAGATGCCACTAAAATAGAAAACTATCGGCCAATATTTCTCATGAACATAGATGCAAAAATCCTAAATAAAATACTGGCAAATAGAATAAAACTATACATAAAAATAATAATTAACTATGACCAAGTGGAATTCATAACAGGGATGCAAGGATGGTTCAACATAAGAAAAACAATCAATGTAATTCATCATATTAACAAAGCAAAGA
>NW_006400003.1:3864906-3865404 GCF_000299155.1 Elephantulus edwardii
TATATGACTTACAGGTTTTAATAAAGTCAAATATTTATGAAACATTCACTAGATTTTTAACAAATGTGCTAAATAAAAGTAACTTTCTTTCATTTAACAAAATTACTACAGTTTCTAATTGAAGTGAGATTTTATATGCAAATATCTTTCTATCATCTTTATTCTGTTCCATTCTCCTTTTATCAATACTGTTGAAATTATAATTAATGCCCTTGGTGTTTCAGTGTTTAATCACCTGACTGCTAACTGAAAAGGCAATACTTCAAACTAATCAATAACATTGTGGAAAAGAAAGAAACTAAAGCATTAGTCTTAGTGAAGCAACTGTTAAGCCATTGACTGATAATTTTAAAAAATGCCAATTTGAATTAACTCCATACTAGACTTGGCAATTGACTTCTACAAAGATTATAGCTTAGAAAACTCTCTTGGAAAGTCTAAACCGTCACATGAGGTAAACTATAATTTAAAATTGATGTAATATCACCTAACAATAAA
>NW_006400003.1:3881516-3883540 GCF_000299155.1 Elephantulus edwardii
ATCCATCCTGATGCTGCCAATTGGTCCAGTGGTGAGAATCTTTGTCTTCTTGACTTTGAGCCTCACTCCATACTGAAGGCTGCAGTCCTTCACCCTCTGTAGTAAGTGCATGAGGTTCTCCTCAGTTTCAGCAAGCAGGGTTGTGTCACCTGCATAACATAGATTGTTGAGACTATAAGTCATAATAGAAGAAGATAGCCTATCTTTTCCCCTTTGAGTGACCAATGGCTTTAAACTACTTCTTGATTAGCAATCCACATCACAATACATTACACATTTAAGACTTTTTATGTACATTAACAGATATAGCTTTGAATGTACTCACCAGTCTATGCCAGGAAATTTGGAGAACAACTGTATGGCCAACGAATTGGAAGAGATCTATATTTGTTTCCATTTACAAGAATGGTGATACATTGGAATGCGGAAACTATAGAATAATATCATTAATATCGTATGCTAGCAAAATACTGCGGAAGATCATTCACAACTGGATTGAACAGTACAGGAGATAGGGAACTGCCGAAAGTTCAAGCAGGATTTAGAAGAGGTTGTAGCACCAGGAATATCATTGCTGATGTCACATGAATCCTCGTTAATATAAGGAATGTCTATTTGTGCATTATTGACTATGCAAAGATATTTGATTGTATGGATCATAACAAGTTGTGGGTGACATTGAGAAGATTGGGCATCTCAGAATACTTAATTGTACTGCTGTGAAACCTATAAGTGGACCATAAGGCTGTTTAAGAACAGGACAGGGGAACACAGTATGGTTTAAAATTGAGAAGAGAGTGTGTCAAAGTCTTTTCTCTCCATATTATCTACTCAGTCTGGATGCTGAGCAAATGCAACAATCTGGACTCTATGAAGAGAAATATGGTATCAGGATTTGGTGGAGACTTATAAATAACCTGCATTTTGCAGTCGATACAACCTTGCTTGCTCAAAGTGAGGAAAACTTGAGGTGCTTGTTGCAGAAGATCAAGCAACGCAGCCTTCAGTATGGATTCCATCTCAATGTCAGGAAAACAAAGATTCTTACCACTGGAAAAATAGGCCATGTATGATGGAGGGGAGATTGAAATGGTCAACAGCTTGGATTCACAATTAACACCCTTAATACCAACAGCCAGAAAATGAGACATATTGCACTGGGAAAATCTGCAGTTAGGGACCTTACCAAATTATTGAAGAGTAGTGATGTCAGTTTGAGGATTAAAGTGGATCTTAATCACGCTATGTATCTTAATCACTTGCTATGCATCTGAGAACTGAACAATGAATAAGGATAACAGAAAAATAGTTGATGCATTCAAGCTTTGGTCTTGAAGGAAGACAGTGAACATCCTATGGATGGCCCAGAGAGCAAACAGATGTATCTTGGAGAGGGTGCAGACAGAGTGGTCGTTGGAGGCAAGAGTGATGAAGTGGGAAGACTGTAGGGTCCGCAAAGGAGAGGAAGATTCAACCAGGTGGATTGACATGGTGATTGTTGCAATGGGCTCTTGTGTTTCAGAAAGTGTGAGGACAGCACAGGATAGAATACAGTTTAGATATTTTTTATCATAATGCCACTATAAGTTGTACTCAACTCAGTGACACCTAATAGCAACAACAGTATGTTCTGATAGATTTACACACACACACACACACACAAATGGGAATCAGAAAATTATTTATTTCTCAGTCTCCATTACAACTTTAAACTTTCAGAGAAAGAGAGGTGCCATCAGGTAGTCTTTGTGTCATAAAAATAAAGAAGCTGGACAGAAATTATACCAGAGATTTGTCTCTGACTACTACACTGTGATATGATGTAACCTCAAATTTGATAGCAACTGGTTGACTCCACCTTTTTATTTATTTTTTTTTGTGATCTCAGACACCCTCAATATTGAATAATTAGAGTTAGTTGACAGTTTCTATTAGCTGCTGTAATGTAGATTCAGACTCTTGGCAATCTCATGAATGAACTCACAGAAAACAATATTGTACTATGCTATCCTCAGTTCTGCATC
>NW_006400003.1:3884617-3886049 GCF_000299155.1 Elephantulus edwardii
CATAAAGCAGTTGACGAATTCAAATTACCTGCCTTTGGGTAGTTAACATAACTGCTTTCCTACTATGCCACCAGAGCCCCCAAACTGAGGACTCCTTTATAATTTTATTCTAAAATGTGTTAATAATAATGGATGACAAAATGCAAAAGTTGGGAACTGGAAAAAAGGATCAGTAGTAATAAAGCATGGACTTGTTAACAGAATGAACTTAGAGATAGAATGATAGACTTCTGCTCAACCACTGATTTATTCATAGCAAATAACTTTTATAAGAGACATAAACACAGATTATACACATGGATTTCACCTGATGGTATGCACAGAAATTGGGTCGATTACATCTGTTGAAGAATTTATTGGAAAAGCTAGCTCAGGTGCTGACTGCGAAACATATTATTAAATATTGATATGAAAGTTCAGATCAAAGCTAAAGAAGGTCAAATAAAATCCACAGAAATCAAAATTTAACTTGAGTCGATCACACCTAGATTTAATTGTCACACCAACTCAGGAACAGGTTTGAGGACTTCAACACTAATGGATGAAGATCAGATGAGCTGTGGGAGGATATCAAGAATATTTTCCACAAAAAATACAAAAGGTAATTACAAAGACAGAGGAAGAAGAGCAAAACTGGAGTCAGAAATACTCTGAATATTGCACTGGAACACTGAAAAACCAAAGCAAATGGAAAAAATCAAGAAGTTAAAGAGCTGAATAGAAGATTCCAAAGGGCAGCTCAGGAAGACAAGTTGAAAAATCAAAAGGGCTGAACTCACTCAGCATTTCTTAATGTAGAAGAATTAAAGAACAAAGTCAAGGCATAAGTTGGAATACCTAAAGATACCATGGGCAGAATGATTCAAGAATCATTAAAGAAAATGGAAGGAGTATAAAGAATCACTGTACCAAAAGTAATTGGTTGGCACAGAAGCATTTCATGGAACAACATATGATGAAGGAGGAAGTTCAGGCTGCTCTGAAGTACTTGGAAAAAAATAAAGCTTCAGAAATTGATGGAATACCAATTGACATATTTCAACAAACAGATACTGAGCTAGACATGCTCACCAGATTGTGTCAAGAAATCTGGAAAACCACTACCTAGCCAAATAATTGGAAGAGATTCATATTTATTCCACTCCAAAAAAGGTGACTCAACAGATTGTTGAAATTACAGAACGATATCACTAATATCACATGCAAGCAAATTACTGCTGAAAATTTTCCGAAAATAATTGGAATACTACATCAACAGAGAACTTCAAGACGTGCAAGCTGTGTTTAGAAGAGGTTGTGGTACTAGAGATATTTTAGATAATGCTAGATGGATCTTGGCTGAAAGCAGAGAGCACCAGATGAATGTCTGTGTTTCATTGACTATGCAAAGATATTTGACTGTGTGAATCATAACAAACTGTGGCTGACTCTG
>NW_006400003.1:3886149-3887275 GCF_000299155.1 Elephantulus edwardii
ATTAGCTGCTGTAATGTAGATTCAGACTCTTGGCAATCTCATGAATGAACTCACAGAAAACAATATTGTACTATGCTATCCTCAGTTCTGCATCACCTCTGTGATGTGTTGTGGTTTGAAATATTATGAAACACTGGTGTTTAATTGGATACATTTTTGTTATTTTCTATTAGTCTGTAAATGCTACTGAAATCTACCAAACACATAATAGTACAGAAACTACCATTGGCAAGTGATGACTGTGCACGAGGGGTACATAGAGTCTGGGAGGTGAATCTGAGTCTCTCACATAGAAACATGAGTGCCCTCACTAATAGACCATTTTCTTCCTGCCATCAACTTTGGACTCTCTCATAACTTAGCCTCCATTGGATTTCCAATCCTGTAAATCACAGATGAAGAGATAAGACCGGTCCAAATTGTAGAAGCCTAGGACAGAGTAACTGTAAGCCAAAAGTTTCTACTGGCATGATGTAGGGTAGACATAACTTGATATCACAGTAATGTATAAAGTAGGTAAAAGGAAATGATTTAATTGTCATTACTGTAAGTTTCAGTTTTTATTTTATTGAATAATATGACAAATATCCTTTAAGGATAGTGTTCCGAATGTGTCCTTGTTCACTGAAATCATAAAGAGTATATGTGACATACAAGTTTGCAAACTTGCTTGACTTTACTTTTAAGCTAATCTTTTTTACTTCTTCCCAAATTTTCTTATTTTATCTTTTCCTCATTGCTACTTGTTTCATAATTCATACTTCTTAACTGTATTATGTTTATTGAAAATCAGTTGCTCAAATATTTTCAGTTCTCAGTGGCACTGTTGTCTAATCTGTATTCTCATCATATTGTCTTAACACATACTTCAGTGAAACAATTCCAGAGCAAATAAAATTATTACATGTCATTCACGGTTCCATTATTAATATCCTAGAGTTTGTTTTTTCTTGTATAAGTCTGCCTAGACATTTCTGATAAAAATATTTAATCACTAAAACCTTCTGCTACCTACATTTAATATTTTTCATAAACTCTGCCAACACAGTTCAAATTCACCAATTGAC
Source organism: Elephantulus edwardii (assembly GCF_000299155.1). Classification (NCBI taxonomy): domain Eukaryota; kingdom Metazoa; phylum Chordata; class Mammalia; order Macroscelidea; family Macroscelididae; genus Elephantulus; species Elephantulus edwardii. The sequence continues at coordinate 3,887,217 of NW_006400003.1, forward strand.
TGTGTTAATGCTTAAGCAAACAAACAAGAAAAGGGAACAGACTTGTGTTACTGGAGTTG
>NW_006400003.1:3887942-3921907 GCF_000299155.1 Elephantulus edwardii
CACGGGATAGAGCACGGTTTAGGGCTGTTGTACATAGGGTTGCTATGAGTCGCACACAAGTCGATGGCACATAACAACAACAACAACAACATATAAATAGAAGAGATGCTGACGTAAAAGAGTTTAACAGAGTATTTCAAAAAGTAGCTCATGAATGCAAAGCAAAATATTTAGAAGGAATGTGCAAAGAGCTAGAGTCAGGAAATGAATAAAAAGGAATAAAAAAAAAACTCTCAGCAAACTAAAAACAAATTCAAGCCCTGATTTTCATTAATAAGAGATGCTATGGCCAAAATCTTTAATGATCCAAGAAACATTAAAAGAAGATGGGGGGAGGAGAACACAACACATACTTCTTTGAAAGAAGAAAAAGAAGAAGAAGAAAAACAAAAAGAGGAGAAGGAAGAGGAGGAGAGGAGGAGGACGAAGAAGGAATACATAGAGTCACTTTACCATAAAGAATTAGTCAATACTGAAAAAAAAGTTGCAAAGAACCATATGAATAAGAGTGAATGGTAATGTGGTAATGAAAGATAAAGTTCACTGCATTGAAGGCATTTGGGGGTGGAGAGGAGGCCCCAGGAATTGATGGAAAACCAAATGAAAAGTTTTAACTAAGGAATGCAGCCCTCGACATATTCTTCATCCTGTGCCTGCAAATTTAGTGTAAAACTGGCTGGCTGATTAACTAGAAGATATACATATTTGTTCCCATTCCCAAGAATGGTGGTCCAGCAAAATAAAAAAAATGTACAATAGCATAATTAATATTATACACAAGCAAAATATTGTTGAAGATCATCCAAAAATGGCTAGAAAAGTACATTGAATAAGTAATTCCAGAAGACCAGGCAGGATTTAGAACAGGCTGTGGCACCAGTAATACCATTGCTGATGTCAGATGGATTTTGATGAAAACAGAGAATATCAGAAGAATGTCTGTGTGTGTATTATTGCCTTTGCAAAGGCATTTGATTGCATGGATCTTAAAAAACTATGGTTAACATTGAAATGAATGAGAATCCCAGACACTTATTTGTGGTCGTTCAAAATCTAAACCTAGATCAAGAAATTGTCCAAATGAAACAAGGAAACACCGTATGGATTAAAATCAGGAAAGATGTGAATCAAGGATGTATCCTGTCTGCATACATGTTCAATGTTCATGCTGAGTAAGTAGTTCATGCAGCTGCACTCTGTGAAGAGGAATGTGGCATCAGGATTGAAGGAAGACTCATCAACAACCCTTGTTATGCACGAGACATAACCTTGCTTGTTGAAATGAGAAGGACCTGAACATGTGCTGCATAATGTCGAGGACTACAGTCTTGTATGGACTATACGGCAACGTAAGAGAGGTCCTTCCCACAGTACCAATGGACATCGTGATAGATTAAGATTAAGCTGTCAATGATTTAATCTTGCTTTCAATCAACAATCAGCACCGTTAGTACTAGAATTAGGTAAGTCCATAGTTGGGAACCTTTCCAACATACTTAAGAACGATGACGTCAGTTTGAAGACTAAGATACACTTGATCCAGGTAATCATCATCTTTTCAATTACTGGCTATGCTTCTGAACGCTAGACAACAAACAAAGATGACAGAAGGAGAGTTTTGAGTTTTGTTGTTAGAGAAGAACACTGAATGTCCCACGAACTGCCAAAGGAACATACATGTCTTGGAAATACTGCAGACAGAGTGCTTCTTAGAGTTGAAGATGGAGAGGCATTGTCCCTCATACTTGGAACACATTGTTAGGAGAGACTCATTCTTGGAAAGGGGCATTATGATTAATAGATATGAAGGGTCAGTAAAAGGAGGGAAGACTCCATAAGATGGATTGACACATATAATGCAGCAATGGCTGAAGTGAAACACACGTGATGAGCATGACACGACAAGACAGAGTTTCGGTTTGTTGTTTATAGAGCCAGTAGGAGCAGTACTTGAAAATAAGAACCTGACAATAACAGCAACAGCAATATGTATATATTAAAATTGAATGCAGTTACTATACTATTGATTTTCTCATTTTGCTGCTACGACTCACAATGAAATGAAAGAAAAGGCACATTTATCATGGAATTTAGTTTAAAGGTCTGAGGCCTTAGGCATTTAAAAGGAAAGGGAGAGCAAGCAGAAGTCAAGTAGTCATCAGAGTTGTTTTGACTGTGAGAATCAGGCCTCCAAGTTTTCCATCATTAATTAACAATTTATTCAGAACAGTATCAATCTGCAAACAAACAAACAAAAAGGATATATAGAACTGCATTCAAAAGAGCTGTTATTACCATTATAAGAACATGGAAACAATCCAGATGCCAAAGCACAATTGAATGGATTGAAAAATAGTGGTACATTCACATTCTGGAATACTACACATCATTCAGGAATAATGATTTTGAAAATTACTATATAACTTGGGAGGGATTGGAGAGCACTATGATAACTAACTCAGTCACATAAGGACAAATATTATATAAGACCATTTTTGTAGAAATAGAAAGACAAGTAGTAGAACTGTTATGAGGATCCAAGGGGAGGATGTAGGAGGAGAAGTAATCATAGGGTCACACAATTTGACGTGTAAGGGGAGGCATTGTTGTTGTTGTTGTTATATGTCGTCGAGTCGTTTGCGACTCATAGCGACCCTATGCACAACAGCCCTAAACCGTGCTCTATAAGCAGCATAAAATAAAAATTATTTTTAAAAAGAGCTGCTAATGGTGAGCATATGACATTGTAGACTTAACATTGTGAGGCTGTTAGTATAATAAAATGAAATTACTAACAATGAAGAATTAGTCAGATGTCAAATTGGCTATTTTAATGCACTTTTACCTAAAAATCCATTGAAATAAATACATTTAACTTATTTATATTCTCTTTTCAAAAACTGAGTGAAAATTCTCTGAGATGGGAAAATTTTCTCATTTATTGCCAACCAATATTTCATTGTCAAAATGAATAATAATAATGGAACAAGAAAGTGAAATAGTTCTTAAAATTTAATTAAATCGTAAATAACATAAATTTTTACTTTGATACACTTTAAAAAGAACCTTGTATTCTAAATTAATAATTTGAAAATTATGAAATAGATGATAATATCTAGAGGCTTAAATTTTTTAATTTATGTAACAAGTTGCAAACTTTTGTAGTTCTATTATAAGTAAACCATCAACAAGCACTGATAAAAAATTATAATTATACTTGCATATTATCGAAATCAGTAAGCAGACTTTGAAACAAATAAGAAAATTACATTTTAATTTGTAGTTACTTCTTGATTTACTACTAATGAAAGTTTCAGTGAATTATCTGCTTAAAGGTCAAAATGCTAATTAGGTGTTTCTCATCAGTGATAATTCAGATATGAGAAAAATGATCTTAATTTTTTAGCTTTTAAATTAACTTATTTTTTTACTCTATTTTCTTCCTAGAGTGCCAATAACAATGAAAATAATTTATTGCACTTAATATTATACATTTCAATGAAAATACTTATTACATCAATTTTTTTTACCATTTTCTTCCTTTCTAATGTGATTTTGTGATACACACTTTAATCAGCAAAATTTTACAGATCATTTTATAAACTGCAAATAGAATATTAAACTTTGGGAAGCGTCTATTTCAGTTGCTTAAGTACTTGTGTTATACTTAAAAATTGTAGTCTTACAATGTCACAGTTCTAGATCCAGGGAGAAGAAATAATTTCACCACATCAGCTTCATTACATGTGCTATTTAGTTTCAGAATTCATAACATGACTGATACATTTTGGTTAAGAAAGGGTTCATAAAAAAAGGAAATTATTCCCTTGACATAATATCTTCTTCAATAAATAAATAAATGTAACAAATGTGCCCTGATGAAAGAAAACACATTTTTTTTAAATTTGTTTAAATTTTTTTTAAATTTTATTATTTGTGTGTGTGTGTACCATCAAATCGGATCTGACTGTTACACGAGGAGATTGTCCCTCCTTCTCCAGCAGAGCATCTGGTGGATTCAAACTGCGTACCTGTGGGATTGCAATGCAGCTTCTTTGCCACTTGGCCACCAGAGCTCCCTAGGAAACACATTTTAAAGTAGACTTTTCATCAAATTTAATCTATTTAACAATGATAAATATTGTGCAAGATCCCTAAGTGATGCACACTGTGCTTAACTGATAACCTAATAAATTATAAAAAAAAAATTATGTGCCAATCGTAGTAATGGGCACCCATGGTGGACAGTGTTGGCTGGAGCTTCCCGACTAAATCAAGCCTGGAAGCAGGTGCGGCATCCACTTCCAAAATGGCTTGCCTCTGGAAACTCTATGTACGAACAGTGCTCAGGCTGTTCGTTCATAGGGTCGCTATGAGTCCTCTACGCCTCGACAGCATTAAACAACAACAACAACAACAATAGTTTACAGTTCAAGTCCACCCAGTTGTGTCATAGAAGAAAAGGCTCAGGGATCAGCTTCCTCTAAGATTATAGCTACAGCAACCTTATGGAAAATCTCTACTACAAAATATACTTGACTATGAGCGTTAGCATTGACTCAAAGCAGATAACATCTACCACAGAATATAATTTGTATTTGTGTCTGTGTGATCAAATTTATGTTGTTTTAAATTAGAACTGTCCCCAGAAACACTTAACGATGATATGACTAGGAGATCATTGTAGATAGTTTCAGGAACAACTTCAAAGTCTTGGAAATAGTTTTTAAAAAATCATGAAAATGCATTTATACCACTTGTAAGTCTAAAGAGATAAACCCAGGAAGAGCTGGGATTTGAGAGAGAGCCATCTAATAAGGACTATATTTTGGGTAAGGAGTTCAGTCACCAAAACACAAAATGACCATAGGATAATGAAAAAACCAAAAACTAAATTAGCTTTCTCTTATTTTCTCCCTTCTGACCTTCTATGTTGTTGTTGTTGTGTACTGTGGAGTCAGAACTGACTCGTAGTTGACACTCTGGCAGGTTTTCAGAGGCAGTTAATCACGCAGGAAGAGGCTGCCCATCCATGTCTCTTGGAGAAGCTTGTGGAATCAAATCTTGTGCCTTGGAATTGCAGTCCAGCTTCTCGCCACTAGGTCAACAGTGCTCCCTATAGTAGACCTCATTTATCAAATTCTGTAGAATTTGGATTATAGAAGTTAGAGGCTAGGGAAATTCTAAGCATTTTATTGACTATGTCCAGACATTCATCTCTATAGATCATAATATATTGTAGACAACATCTACGAGAATAAGAATATTAATTGTTCTTGTGAATAACTTGTACATAAACTGAGATGCATTTCATAAAACAGGAAAAGGGTATCAGCGTTGTATCTTTTCACTATACCTATTCAAACTGTATGTTGAGCCAATAGTCCGAGAAACTGGGCTATATGACAAAGAATATGACATCAGAATTGGAGTAAGATTCATCAACACCTTGAGATAAACAAATGAACAAGATTTGAAGCACTTAGTTATGATCAAAGAATATAGTCTTCTGTAAGGCTTACTCCTTAATATAGAAAAATACCCCTCAGATATCCTTACAAGTGGACCAACAAGTAATATCATGATAAAGTGAGAAAAGATCGAAGTTGTAAATAAATTAATTTTATTTGGCTCAACAATCAACACCAATAGAAATAACAATCAAGAAAAAAAATTGTGTTCCATTGGCCAAATCTGCTGTCAAGTACTTCTTTAAAGTGCGAGAGAGCAAGAATGCCAGTTTAAAGACTGTGGCATCCCTGATCAAGCCATGTTGTTTTCTGTTGTTTCCTGTACCTCTGACAATTAATAAAGAAAGATTAATAAAATTAGATTAGAAAATTAATAAAGAAGATCAAAGACTTTATATCTGTAAAGGTGACTTTGGCAAAAAGTATAGTCCACAGACTGCCAGAAGAGCAAAGAAATCTATCCTGGAGAAAATACAAGCAGGCTTCTTTTTAGAGGCAAGGTTGATGAAACGTCACCTCAAATAATTTGGATATGTTAGCAAAAGGGGCTAATCCTTGGAAGAAAAGATCATTCTAAAAATCTAGAGGGTCAGTGAAGTAGAAGACTTTCAAAGAGATGTATTGATAAAATGATTACACTAACGGGCTTGAGCCTGGCTGAGATTTTGAGATAGGCATAGGAGAGTTTTAGAAGTTTAAGTCTTTTAAGATTTTTTTATTAATTAAAGCTATTTAATGAATGTGTATGAATATACTCTTATGAATCTCATTTGTAAAACAATGCCTGTAACTTTTCTAGTAATGTTTTTGTTGTCGCTGATTGCGGTCGAGAACGACTCATGAACATAAGGCCTGAAGCCTTTCGATAACTATCGTCATTTATCAAACTTCATGGAGTTTCTAGATGCATGTTGTTTAGGAAGTGGATTTTAATCAAAATTAGGTGGTTGGTGTTGTTAGATTTTGCCAAGTCGAGTATAATTCATAGCAAACATGTAAACAATAGATCTGAACCCTGTCTTCTCCTGTGCCATCCTCAAGATTTCTGATTACTGATTTCTGATTCAACATTTGACAAAGCGCATTATCACAGTGACTGTGTCATTTAATCTTGTGGATGTCTTTATCTCTTTTGCTGACCCTCCACTTTTCTAAGCATTATATACATTTCCAAGAAATGACCTCTTTAGCAACATGTCCAAAGTATGAGAGAAAGCTTTGTCATCCTTGCCTCCTAGGATGAGTAGTTTGTTATTATTCTTATCTGCCATTAAACTCACTTCTCATAATAGTAACCCTGTGTATAGCAAAGTAATGTTTGGTCTTATCCATCCTCACAATTTTTGCTCTGTTTAAGCTCGCCGTTGGAATCATGGGACCATCAATCTCATTGTTTATCTTCCTCATTTTTGTTTGCTCTCTGTTTTAACCAACAAATAAATAAATGAATGAATGAATGAATGAATAAATAAATAAATAAATAAATAAATAAATAAATAAATAAATAAATGTTTCACCAGCAACTTAAATTTTTTGAAAAAAATCTTATTCATCTTTCTAAGGATCATTTTTACCACTTCTTCTAAAACAAATTTGTTTTTTGAAAGTCCAGATTTTATTTATTACTAACACTATAAATTTTATGTCTCAGAATGAAACTTTTTTTTTACTTCTTTCAGTTTGCATTCTCATATATAGTTCTCTGAATCTCTAAATAAAATCTGTTGTTTCTAAGTTCACTTATGATGACTTCTAGTTTTTCTAGATTGATACATTCTATGTTCTAATTCTACAAATTGAATTGACACAGTTACTGTAACAATGGACTCAAATAAATCAGTAATTATGAGGATGACAAAGGGCAGGTAATGGTTTAGAGCTACTGTTTATGGAATCACTAAGAATCATAGTCAGCTCCACAGTACCTAAAAATAACAAAAAACATGATCTAGTTATCAATAGATTTTTGGAGCTACTCATTTAGAGCCATGTCATGTCAGCAAGTAAAGATTTATTTATTGGCTAAAAATGTTGATCCACCTGTCATTAAGGTAGACTCTACTTTGAGGAAGACTCCAAGTATTCCCAGACACATTTTAAGTGCCTCCTAACAACCTGCATTATGCAGATGACACAACCTTATTTGCAGAAACTGAGGAGGACCTGAGACATTTGCTGCAGCAGATTAAGAACTATAATCTTCAATATGGACTGAATCTCAATAACAAGAAGACAAAGATTCTTTGTACTGGGTTAATTGGCAACATCACGATAGATGGTGAAGAGATTTAGATTGTTAACAACTTTCGTTTTCTTGGTTTCACAATCAACACTCCTGGTACCAGCAACCAGGAAATCAAAAGATGAATTGCATTTGGAAAGTCTACTCTCAGGGACATGTCCAGAGTACTGTAGAGGAAAGATGTCAGTCTGGAGAATAAGATGGGCTTGATCTTCACAAACATGTGCTATGCATCAGAAATTACTGGAGATGATAGAAGAAGAATTGGTGCTTGAGAAGGGTATTGAATATATCATAGACCCCTAAGAGAATAAACAGGTTTGACCTTGAGAGGATGAAACCAAGCTGCTCCTTAGAGGCAAGGATTCTGAAGCTCCATCTGACATACTTTGGGTATTTCCACAGAGGAACCAGTCCTTGAAGAGGGTCATCATTCTTGGTATTGTGGAGGGAAAGCATAAGAGAGGAAGATTCTCAATGAGATTGATTGATTCCGTGACTGAGGTAATGGTGGGAGGTATGTAAGAGACAATAAGTTTGGTTCAGGATAGAGCAGGGTTCAGAGCTGTTGTATATAGGGTCACTATGAGTCATAAGTGACTCGAAAGCATGTAACAGCAAACAATCTAAGGATTTCATATATGATACTTTATTAGACAAGGACCTACTGTTATTTATAAGCATTTCAGTAGTCCATTAGTTCAGAAATAGATGACCAGTTGTATATCTTGATGTGGCACAGTATGAAAGAGCCACTGAAACTTTTCTAGCCTTTAAATAATAGAGCATAAAATTCAGTCTCCATATCTAACTCATCACTCCTATCTAATTTTTTTAATTGGTGGTGGTGTGTGTGTGTGTGTGTGTGTGTGTGTGTGTGTGTGTGTGTGTATAGATATATATCCTAAAGTCCATAGATTAGATCAGGATAAATCCTTTATGTTACACATAAGGTTTTTAAAAATACATAATTCCAAAAATATACCATCAGAGTGTCATAGATAATGGTATCACAGCCCTTCAGTTCTTCACTACATGAATTCATCCCTTTCCTCTATTCCTGAGAGACAGTTTTCTAGAGCAATCCGTTTCAGTTTCACTAATAGTGTGTTTGGGTGCTCATTTATGATCTCTGTATCTTAAAAGTAGATTTCTTACACTATGTCAAAGAGGGAAGAAAAACTAACAAAATCAGCAATTCTAATATGGTATATATAAAAAGAAGTCAGGAAAATATGGTGCACACGGCTTGAAGTGTTTTTTTCTTTAAACAGGTTAGCCATACTTAATAGTTATGTGATACTTTGCAAGATATTATGAGAAGACAGGAAAGAATACTATGGCAAAGCAAAGAATGAGGTAAAAAGACACACCCTACAAACTCATTGTATTGACTAGAATGTGAATTGAACAGAAAGCATAACAACAAAAAAGGTTGAAGAAAGGAGGTGGTTTAAACTAAGCTATTAACTGTACCAGAAATTAATTTACTTTGTTCTTGTTAAGAACCATAAATTTCACTTCAGCTCATAGAGACCCTATGAACAACGGAAAGAAAGCCTTTCTTACCCTATGACATTGTCACAATTTTTGCTGTGCTTAAATCCATTGCTTCAGTCAAGATGTCAATCCATCTAAGTGAAAGTCTTCCTTTCCTTAGTTACCCCACTATTTGTCCAAGCACAAAGCCCTTTTCCAGGTATTGGCCACTTCTAAAATATGTTTGTGATACATTATCTCACAATTCCAAGGAGCATGTTGACCATACTTTATCTAAGAATTACTTGTTCTTTTGGCATTTTTATGATATTTTCCATAATCCAACACCAAAGACGTCAATTCTCCTTTGACTTTCCTTATTCATTGCCGTTTTTCAAATTTATATGAAGCAACTGAAAACACCATGACATGCATTAGGCACATTAGAGTCTTTAAACTTAAACCAACAACGTTGTCTTTAGCACTTTAAAGAAGTCCTTGACAACACATTAGCTCATTGCTACACATCCTTTGATTTCTCATTTACCACATCCAGTTACGTTGATTGTGCATAGAAGTAAAATGTGTGACTGTCAACACAAAGTATGTAGTTAAAATTCATTAGCTGCTTCATGAGAAGAAAATGGACAATTTCCCATGTGACTTACTGCCTCCAAAAATGTGCTAAAGTCTAATCTATGAGTTGGAACCAACAGGACAGCACACAACTATAATCACGATATTGCTTATTTTGTTTTTTTGGAGTTTTTTTATGTTGAAGTGTTTGGTATTTTCTAGATGTTGAAATTTCTTTATTGAAAACTTTTTTTTGTTTTTTTCCCCCAAGTAAATTATTCAAGTTCCCTTCACTTTCACTTAAACCTATATCCCATGGAGCCAATTTTGACTCAAGAGTGACCCTGTATTAAGACTATAAATCTTTCTGGAAGTCGAGCATCCATCTTTCTGCCTTGGAGTGTCAGGCAGTTTTGGACCATAAACCTTTCAGTAACAGTCTGAAATACACATTTTTTGAGTACTCACTTATGGATAAAGACAAGTCTTTGAATGGGTAGCCAAATATGTATGGGTCCTTGTGTTTTCTTAAATTTATAATAGTTGATGACAAACTAGAGTGGAAACTTTATACCATGAACTTTTAAGAATATTCCATGGCTTATTTTATTTTCATTGTTCCTCTATTCTCTCTCATTGACACACAGCACAAATTGAAGTGAGTGTGCCAGAGAGAGAAAGTAATGAATTGCCATTATCCAAAAAGACCTTGGGCCAAAAGTCACCATCTCCGAAAAAAAATGCCTGTGATTCTATGAAAATCAGGTGACAAAAATGTATTTTAAAAAATAAGCTTCTGTTCAATCACAACCATGTACTGAATGATGATAAAAATCTCTGGTAGCAATGAAAAGTTGTCCTTAAAAAAATAAAAAGCTTCTAAAAAGAATAAGTTTCTACTTGTTGGAAAGTTAAGGAGTCAAGGACGGACGATAGAATCTGTTGGCAGTTTGTCATCCTTTAAAAGGAGTTTGTATACATCCTTTGCTTCATTCTGAGATTGTTCTGTTAAGCATAAGCTAGTATTTATTATTATTATCATTGTTGTTGTTGTTGTTAAGTTCCGTCGAGTAGCAGGTGACTCATAGCTACCCTATGAAGGAGAGTCCTCAACACTTGGGTGTCTTTCATCCTCTCTCCAGGTTCATAGCGTTTACGGAGGCAAGCTATTACAGAAGTGGATGGCACTCCTCCTCCCAAGTTATTATTTTATCATTATTATTATTATTAATTCTTATTATCCTTGTTATTGTTAGGTTCCGTTGAGCATGACTCATAGTGATCCTCTGGACAACATGAACTCTTGTCTTATCTTGTGCCTTATCTCACCCTTATTATGGCAGTTATTATGCCAATCTATTTCATCCAGTGTCTTCCTCTTCTACACTGTCCCTCAACACTGCCAAGCATGATATCCTTTTTCAAAGACTACATGCCCAAAGTATGTGAAATGGAGTCTCTAAATCCTTCTCTCAAAAGGAACAGCTTGGTTTTACCTTCTCGAGAACAGACATATTAGTTCTCTTGTAGTCCATGTTATGTTCAATACTCTTCTCCATCATCGCAACTCAAAGGCATCAATTCATTTTCTGTCACTCAGTCATTGTCCCACCTGGCCACAGCAAAATGACATTTCTCAACATTTTGAGCAGGTTTTGACTGCCAAACCTGAACTGAAACTTTTAAAACACTGCATACCCCATGCTGCTGGATGGAACCTGAATCATGTTTCTGAGCCTATAAATCTTTGTGGGAGGAGACTCTCCATCTTTTCTGTTGAAGACACTGGTGTATTTGAGCCATTTACAGTGTAGTCAGTCACCCAGTGTGCTAACACCAGAGTTCCTTGCATAGATAAATGCTTTATTTAATCATGGCCTTGAAATTTTGGTATAAGTCATCAGCATTTTTGACACATTGAGAAATATATTAGATTCTTAAAATAATGTTCTAGTATTTACTGATGTCCATGATACCCTTTGAAACAGCTTGCCTGTCTTGGATATTTATAGAACTATTCTACTTACCTCTGAGAGCTATTAAATGCTGTTTTTTCTTCCTCGATTCTTCACCAAAAATGTATTGAGTACCTGTAACCATACCTCTTTCAGTTTGAAGTAATTGTGGCTGGATCTTTGTATTATACTTGAAAATGTAGCATCAGACTCCAGGGCAGATTTCAGTGAAGCTTCCAGACTAAGCCAGAATAGGAAATACAGCTTGATAATCTAATTTAAAATAAAAGCCAATGAATAACCTATGGATTGCAATATAACAGGGTCCTGCTCAACCTGGAAGATAAGACTCTGTGTTGAAGGACACTTAAAAGACAGTTTGAAACACACCAACAATCTTAAAGATGAGCAGAAGTAGGCAATGTTTTGACCTATTGGACCTGGCATTTTGCGCGTGACTTGATAGGATCCCAGTGAGTTGGTGGTAACTTGATCTCAACACCAAGAACAACAGTACCTCTGCTGAGGAGATAGGTTTCATAACTTAGAATTAATTCAATGCACAAGCACATATTTATGCGTAGTATATGTGACAAACACTTTGTAAAGTAGTCAGAATGTAATAATGTGCAAGATAGAGAAAGAGCATAAGGCTTGAACCCTCAGTTTCATATGGAATAAACAAGCAGAGAGCTACTACAACACATTGAAATAAGTCCTATAAATGGTCAGGATGTCAAGACCAAACCAGGTGTCTGAATTTGGTTTAAGTGAAGAGCAACTGGCCCTGATACATTTTTTTTTTTTTTAAGAGTGAAACAGGTTTCTACAACCTGAAGAAGATGAATGGCACCTTCTATGAGTCAAATACTTATGCACATCCAAATCCTTCTCCAACATTGTACAAAGGGAAGCCACAAACTGGGAAAAAGTATTTGGTAATGATATATCAGATAAGGGACTTTTATCAATAATTTAGAAAATAATTGAGCACCACAACAAGATAAAGGTAAAAAATCCAATTGAAAAATGGGCACAGGATATGAGCAGAAATGTCATCAAAGAAGACATTCAGATGGCCAACAAGCACATGAAGAAAAGTTCAAAATCCCCAGCTCTAAGAGAGATGCAAATCAGGACAACTATGAGATGTCATCTCATCCCTGTCAGAATAGCAAAATTTAACAGAACAGTAAGCAACAAATGCTGGCAAGGTTGTGGAGAAACTGGAACCCTTATTTACTGTCGGAGGAAGTGTAAAATGGTACAACCACTGTGGAAGGCGGTGTGGCACTTTCTCAAAAAGTTGCAAATGGAGATACCATTTGACCAGCCATTCCACTACTGGGAATATACCCTAAAGAGACCATAACTGCCGTCCAAGCAGATATATGTACACCAATGTTTATTGTGGCTTTGTTCACAATAGCAAGTAGTTGGAAACAACCTAAATGTCCATCAACAAACAAATGGATAGAGAAGCTGTGCTATATTCACACAATGGAATATTACGCTGCATTGAAAAACAGGGAACTCATATTATATTATTATTATTAAAAATGGGTGACCATAGAGGACAATATGCTGAGTGAAATATCTCAGTCACAAAAGGACAAATACTGCATAGTGCCATTGTTGTAAAACAGGACTGACATTGTTTTTAGGGGGAGACTGAACAAGATTGCATTGAAACAGATGAGGGAGAAAACTGTTTAAAAGGGAGATGTGATTAGGTATTGTTGTCATGACAAGAGTTCAGAAGGAAGGTTGCATAGTGGGGTGGACTCAGGGGAAGGGATTGTATAAAAATGAAAGAATTTTTCTTTTACTTTCCAAAGAGAAGAGCAAATTGGGGGGAGGGGAGGGTGGGCAGAGAGAAAAGGGCAACAATCAATGAATGGATATCCTCAGTCTCTGTAAACTTTCATTAAAATAAATAATAATTAAATAAAAAAGGAAAAAACAAGAGAGTGGAACATGTTTACCTGCAATGATGTTTAGAAGTAGCAGAAAATTAAAAAAAAATATATCCACTTAGATTTACTTAATATTAATAGAATGAAATGAAAATTGTTAGATACTTTCTTAACTGAAACCTTTTGATGCTATGAAGGTGTGATCCGTAATAATTTGCCTTTAGGTAATTCATAAAAATTCTGGCTTTTCTATCAAGATTTGCCCTAAGGAACACTAGTTTTAGTAGAGGGGAGAAGAAAAAGATATGATACATATGCTATTATTTGTTGCTGGAGGGATTTTTCCATTTCATCTTGTCTAACAAAAATAAATGAGATTTCAAAAATATCATCAGGAGAATAGAGGAGTAACTATTGGAGAAGAGATGGAGTGTATTTTTGAAGATGACATTTATAACCTAAGATAAACATGAATCATAGCATTCCAAGCAAATATATATATAGGCTTCATGTAAAATGTAGTAGGGAGACATGATGAAAAAGTCAAGTTACACCATAGACTTAAAAATTCTGACCATTTTTATGTTGCATTGCCAACTTGGAGAACTTATTTATCTTTGATGTGAATACAGAATGGCCAAATGAGATAATATCATATTTATTGAATGCATTCCTCTGAATATCATGTTCTGGTAAAGGAAACAGAAAGTATTATAAACAAATTTTACTGCAAGTTTAGAAATTTAGCATGAATTTAGGAAAAAGAGTAGATTCTGTTCTGAGAATGTAAAAGTAAATCCTATAACATGTAAACAACAACAAGAATATTCTATGGAAGAGATAAATATGACTACAAGTAAGTGGTCCCAGTGTTAATGAATTTAAAGTAGTGGATTCATTATAATACTACAATATTTTATGTAGAAAGCATGTTCATACGAAATTTTCAATTCCATTTCTCAAATATTACTTGGACAAAAGTTTTACATATTAGTAAATGGGAAGAAAGACACGTTTACCAGCCACTTAGTCTTTCAAAATATATGTAAGTATAGATACAAACATTAGGTACACTTAATATTATACCTGTATTAAAAATGAGATAGTATTTTGAGGTTAGCAGGTAATTTTTCATTTATTTTGGAAAAACTTGCATAAAAAAAAAAGACAAGAAGCAAGAGCAATGGATAAATACTTGATCAAATATTCCAATACTTCTGAAAGCATCTTTCTGAGAGCAGTATGCTTTGAAAGGTTTTCTTTTTAACTTTCTCCAATTTGTTTTCAAAAAAATGCCAACTGACCAGCATGGGATCTTTATACAACAGACTTGAGCTGTATTTTTGTTTGGTTTACCAGCCCTTCCCCCCCACCCTCGCCTCTTAACTAGTATGATAGGTCTGACTGACGACTCCTCCAGGCCAGAACATGACACACAATAACCATCTTCAGCAGTACCGAACCATCTGGCTGGTTACATTAAGCCAGGCATTAATATATTGACACTTGTCTTAATCGTTTGGAGTTGCTCTAAAGAAGATACATGAGTGGGTGGTTTTAAGAGCCAGAAATTTATTGTTCTTTGTTATATGGAGTTTGAAGTACAAATTCAAAACTCCAACTCTAAGGAAAGGGTTTATTTCTCTGTCATTTATGGAAAAAGGCCCCTATAACTGGATTCTTGGTTATCTTCCTGTGACATAATGTCTAGTTCTGCCATCTCTGCTTACTCTTACTAGCTTGTTTAATCTCTTTTATATTCTCAAAGACTATAATTCAAGGCACATCCTACATTAATCATGTTTTGTTCATTTCCAAATTATATTATAAACATAAGCATAAAAGTTAGAAATTACAGCACATATATTGGAGAGGAAATTCAATCCATAATAGCACTTGTAAAAAGCAATGATGTAGAGACACATTGATGAATTAGGTAACCACAGCTCGCCTACAGAAGTCAGAGTGCATTATGCACTATGCTATTTATTAGCACAGTTAAAATTACATACTTATTCCCTTACACAGGGGATAGAAAAAGGTGAATTGGGAGGTTGTCTCTACTGTTTAAAGTATGGTGGAGGTGGGCAAACAGAGCATGAGTTTTAGTCCTTCTAAGAAAACTTATTTGGTCAGGGGAGACTATTAGCATGTAGGATATGACAAGACATGGAGTGTACAAGCAAGAGTCACCACCTCTCCCCAGAAAGGGTACAACCCACTATTAAACTTTTTCTTTAATACGCTTTGTGATTCTTATAAGGAATAAATGTTGCTTTCAAAGACAACTTTATTCTCTATTCAACTATTATGTTAAGCCAACTTGGGAAGTCATTACTAAGAATTTTGAAATCATCATTGTTTCATTATCCTGATAAATAATATATTTTAACTAAGGAAATTAAAAATGTCATTGTAAATGAGTAATATAAAATAAAAATAACTGAGAACGTGTCACTACCAGCATCATCACATACAAACTTTAGAATCTAAGAGTCCTGATCTTGACAAATTATTCAAGCACTAATTAAGGCCAATCATATGGATCCAAAGAATAATTTGGAAGTGTTTGAAATTCATCAATATTTATTCAAATGGATCCTTAAAAAATAGTAACACATTCAGAAAAATATTTTATATTAAAAATTACAATCTCCTATTGTGTGCTTGCATATAATTTTAGGAAAGGAATAATTTAATATCAGAAATATACTTCCACATTAAACAATTAGAGACTTTGAAAAAAGAAGAAAATAAAATGCAGATTTCCTAGAAAGAAGTAAGATATTTTTCATTGATAAGATCTTAATGCAAATATGTTTACAGGCATACTTCTTATTGCACTTTAATTTATTGTATTTTACAGCTATTGCATTTTTTTATAAAAGAATGTGCCTAATTAATGAGATGTCACATTAGGTAATACAATGTTTCCAACTTTCTATACTACTAGCACACATTTAATAGAGGGAGTTCCGTTGAGATAGCTATTACAGAGTAATAACACACAAAATATCCAGAACTCTGTTGGTTATAATCTTCCAGATGCTGTGCAGTAAAAAGATGAACAACCTCTTCCCATTTAATTTTCAGAAAACCAATGGAGGGTCAGTTATGAGTCAATTCTGATTACAAATAATGAGAGAATGAAAGACAACTAGTAAATTGTAGAATAGTGTAAATGTAAGATTTATATGCACAGGGAAACAAACAAAATTCTGCACACTTCTTTTGCAAGACTTGTTTTATTACGCCTATCCAGAATTGAAGCTGCAAAAATATCTACACCTGAAATACACCTGAAAAGTTTATTAGCTTTTATTTAAAGAATTTGTTTGAAGTTGAGCTAATTAAAGTTATTAGTAGCAATTCTATTTTTAACATATGTTGTGTTATCAAACTTTGTTCAAGTTACTTTCTTCCTGTTATTTATCAATTTTTCCTATTTTCTCTGTGGGAAAGTTACTAAATTCACTTTGTAAATATAATGGTGACAACACTGACTTAAAAATTAAGCATAAGCTGCTTTGTCACTGTTGATGTGTTTATATTACACCTGCATTGCAACTGTGACAAACTCTTTTGTCTTGAAAACAAAGCCAGGTGAGCTTGAAGTACTTGTCTGTTTTAACCATTGAAGTGTTAAATTTTTAATGATTTAAAGTTTTAAATTATAAGCAAAGGTTTCAAGTTTTTCTAGGATCTATGAACAAAATGGGTTGAGTTGAAAAGAAAGACATGCAAAATAGAAAACAGGAAAATAAACTTATTTTTGGATGGTTATAGTGACATGATTCAAATAGAATGAAGTTATATTAAAATAATGAGTTAAAATTTGAAGAGAATCTAATGAAGATATTGGCAAAAGGGGCGGGGGAAACCACAACAAAAACTCCCCATGTATTTTTCTCATTTCTAATGAGTATGTATACCAATACAGCTTCTTTTTCATCCCAATTATGGTGGTATTAAATAACACCTTGGTTATTAATACTACTGAATATTACAACATAGTAAAGTGATGGACAAATTTATTGAAGATAAGCAAACTCAGATAATTCAAGAGTTATTTTAAAACAGTAATTAAGTTTAAAAAAACTGAAATAAGGGACAATAATGAGAGAATAGGGAAATCTCAGTACAATAAATGCAGAAGACCAATATACTCTTGTTATTGTTAGATGTTGGCAAGTCAACTAGGACTTATAGTGATTCTGTAAGCAATAGATTTGAGTGTTATCTTGCTTCATTCTTACAATCCCTATTGTGCATGATTTTACTGCTACAATCACTGTGTCAATTCATCTTGTTGGAGAACTTCCTTTCTTTCTTTCTTTGAATCTCTTTCTTGGAATGATGTAATTCCTAATCTGGCCCCTTCTAATAACTTATCCAATGTATTGGAGATGAATTTCCTTTACCCTTGAATCTAAGAAGCTTCTTAGTTATAACAGCAGTGTTAAGCAATATTTGTCCTTTTGCCAATGTCCTGCAGGCTCACACATGTTCTGTAATGTTTTCCAATGCCTCATAATATTCCATTATATGAATATGCCACTTTTTTTCTATCCATCTACTTGTTCGTGGGTATTTTGTTACTTCATCTCTTTGCTATTGTGAATAACACAGCAATAAACATGAGTGTGCCTACATCCATTTGAGTCATAACTCTGGTTTCTTCAGATTATATTCCCAGTAGTGGAATTGTTGTGTCAAATAGTATTTCTATTTCCAACTTTTTAAAAAATTTAAATAAAATTTTTATTTTACACTAGCTTACTTCCAAGTTTGTATACATTGCTTTTCACATTGGGTCTTTCCCATTCCCTTTATCCATCCCTCCCTCCAAACATCAAATTGTGCAACCATATGATTAACCCCTTCACCCCTCCACCCTCCACTCATTCTTACCTCTCTGCTCCCAACCTCCCTCTCTTTCGATCTGCATACACATCCTACACTAATGGTCTTGTATGTTCTTATGGGATTGAGTTAGTTCACTTAGCATAATTCTCTCCAGTCCCCCTAACTTAGGTAGTAATTTTTTCAAGCCCATTGCTCCTGTGTGCTGTGTACTATTCCATCATATGAATTTACCATGATTTCTCAATCCATTTGATTGTGCTTGAACATTTGGGTTGTTTCCATGCTCTTACAATGGTGAATAATGCTGCTATGGCCATCGGTGTACAAGTCTCCATTTGGACCTCAGTTCTCATTTTCCTGGGGTATATTCCAAGCAATAAAATAGCTGGATCATATGGAATTTCTATGTTCTGTTTTTTTGAGGAAAACCCAAACTACTTCCAGAGTGGTTGTACCATTTTCTAATCCCACCAGCAATGTATAAGAATCCCTATCTCTCTACATCTTCTCAAATACTTATTATGTGCTGTCCTGTCAAACTTTGCCACTGCTGCTGGAATGAGATTGTATCTCATCATGGTTTTGATTTGTGTATTTCCAACTTTTTAAAAAAGTGCTAGACCACCTTCCACAATGGTTGTACCATTTTACAATTCCCTCCAGCAGTGAGTAAGTTTCAATCTTGCCACAACCTCACCAGCATTTGTTGTTTGTTGCCCTGTTGAACTTTGTTACTGTTTCTGGAGTGAGAGATAAATATTTTGTTTTTCAACTCTCTAATAGATAGGGATTTTGAGCATTTCTTCGTACATTGTTTGCCATCTGAATGTATTCTTTGTTGAAGTGTCTATTCATATTCTGTGCCCATTTTGTGATTGAGCTGTTTACCTTTTTTTCTTTTTGAGTTTCTGGAGGAGTCTATAAATTTTAGATATAAATCCCTTATCCAATAGGTCATTGTCAAATATTTTTCCCAGTCTTTGGGATTCCTTTTACCCTGTTGAAGAAGTTTTTTTTATATGACACCTTAGTCTTTACACTGACAGCTTTGTTGTTTAGCACTTCAGAGAAGTCTTTGACAGCAGATTTTCCTCAGTGCAACATTTCTTGAATTCTAGATGGCTGTTACCATAGACATCCAT
The DNA here is from genome assembly GCF_000299155.1 of Elephantulus edwardii. Taxonomy (NCBI): domain Eukaryota; kingdom Metazoa; phylum Chordata; class Mammalia; order Macroscelidea; family Macroscelididae; genus Elephantulus; species Elephantulus edwardii. The sequence goes on from NW_006400003.1 coordinate 3,907,590, forward strand.
TGTAGAACCAAGTAAAACATGAACAGTGACAATTTTAGTCTTTTCTTCATCTATCACAGTGTTGCCTATTGGTCCAGTGAACAAGATCTTTTATTTCTTGATATTGAAATGTGATCGATCCTTGGTTCTGCAACAAGTGTTTCAGGTCTTCTTCACTTTCAGCAAGCAAGGTTATGTCATCTGCATGACGCAGGTTGTCGAGTCTTCCTCTGATATTGATGCTATTCATTCATGGAGTCCATTTTCTCAAATGACTTGCTCAGTTACAGCATGAGTAAGCATGGAGAAAAGATATTATCTTTGACTTAAACCTTTCTTGATTTTACACCTCGTAATATTTCCCCACTCTGTTCGGACAACAGCTTCTTGATCCAGGCACAAATTTCACCTAAGCCAAATTAAATGGCTGAGATTCTCATTTTTCTGTGTCAGCCAACTTTTGTTGTGAAGCGTACAGTCAATTGCCTTTAAATATTCAATAAAACACATACACATGTCCTGCTTCAGCTAAGATCCATCTGACATCAACAACTATGTCACTGGTTTCATGGTTTCTAGCAGTTCCCTGAAACATATGGAGAAAGTAGCATTACCAGCACTAAGGAACCAGAGTTTCCAGAGAAGGTAGTCTGGATGACAGAATATAGAAAAATAATCAATGGGATCTGGAGATGTAGCTTCTTCTGACAGATGCGTCTTCTGGTTGAAGAAGTGAGAAACAACTAGTATTTTAATTTTATGTTAACTCTTATTCTCCTAATTACTCTAATTGATCAAATACAGCTGGAGCCTATAAAGAAGAACTTAAGAGTACATGTTTAAAGCAACTATGATACCAATCAAAAGAGAAGCTGTAGTGATAAATATAAGAACAAATAAACATAGGGTTAACATAGATATGGAGCTCTGATGACTCAAAAATAATTGCTGTCTAGGCAGAACTGAACACAGCTGACCCATCAGTGGGTCGTCAAGGATATAACCCAACAGATTGTCAATTTTCTATCTTTCGCCCATGACGTAGTAGGTGGAATTGAGCCATCTGGGTTGTCAGTGGAACTCTACTCACCAGACTTTTAGAGTTCTATTTTAGTGTCAAATCTGTAGGAAGTTGAATGCCCAACCAATGACCATTCCTCTGTGGCAGTCTGAATCCACCAGTGGTTCTGTGGAAGAAAGATGGGTAATTTACATCTGTTCAACTTGTAATTTTGAACACGCAATAGAGGATCGGCTATGAGTTGATTCTGAATGGGTAGAGACTAATTGAATTGAGCTGCACTTAGATAAATATTTAGTGATAACTTGGCACTAAATCACTACAATTTTATGTACAAGAAATGGTGCCTGAGTTAATAATTTTATGTAATCTTCAAACAATAAGAATATTTAGATTAATTATTACTGTTATTATACCAATTCAACTCACTAGAATCTTTCTCTTCCTTGTTGGCCCTCTACTTGAACAAATATATTTTCTTCCAGCAGCAATTAATCAAGAGAGCTCTGATGACCTAGTGGTAAGAACCTGTACTGCAATGTCTAATGTATGCAGTTCAAATCTGTAATTTGCTTTGTGGGAGAAAGATGGGCAGTCTCCTCTAGTGTGATTAACTGCCTCTGAAAACCCACTGAAGGGTCAGATATGGGTTGATTCCAATTCGATTGTACTCAAGAACCACACAAGAAGACATTAGTCTACTGCAAGGTCATGTCAAAAGCAAGAAAACAGCCTAAAAATGTTCTATTTTGATTAATAAAGTTTTTATTCATTAATTTTTGTAAATAAATTTTCTGACCTTTATTCCTAGAGTGTTTTGTTATGAAAGTTCCACTATAGCCTGTCCACCATGGATAATTATACTGGCATTTAGACAATTTTTGCATATTTTCCAGTATCATATCAATATGCACACCACAACAATAATATCCATCAGCAGATGAATGATACAAATGACTAACAGGTTTTAAAACTTTTATCTATTTATGTTTCTGAATTTTTCTGTTTCTAATCATCCCATTGTCAACAAGAAAAGAAGTTCATTAAACTCCCTTAATATGAAGTTTAAGTATCTTTTGCAGTCTACTACCAAAATAATTTTCCAAGCTGGTATTATACCATTCTCTGCTGTATTGAAGATTAATGACTCAAGACTGGAAGGGTTATGAAATGACATCAAAAACATTATACATGAAAAAATAGAAAGATTATTACAAAGAAAAAAGTAAAATGAATATAAAAAAAGACCTTGGAATTTGCTTTTCAGGACAAAGAGGTAAAAATATACAGAAATACTGATGAAGTAAAAGAGATTAACAGAATACTCCAAAGGCTACCTTACAGAAAGGAAGAAAATCATTATGATGAAATATTCAGGAACCTGAAGTTAAGAAATAAATAAGTAAAACTGAAAGATTGAAAGGGGAAAATATGATCAGCCTTTCTTGAAAGACTTGAAATGTCAAGCTTTCAGTTGAGGGACTTTATGGACAGTTGATTTATTGTGAGCACTAAAAGAAAACAGAAGAAGAATTGATTGAGGTTCAAGCATTTCAGAACTGAAGCAGGTGATCAAGAACTATTGGGGCAAGCTGCAATGAAAGCACTGGTAGAAAACAAAACAAAACAAGAACACTTCCAGTAGATTATATATCAATGTTTTATACATTAGCTGCAACAATGAAAGCAATTACTTACTTAACTATGTCAAGAAATTTCAAATGCAGCTACTTGACCACCAACTGGAAGAAATTTATACCTAAAAAGAAATCATCAAATAGAGTGTGGAAATTCACAAATTGTCATTAATATTACATTATAGCAAAAGTTTGCTGAAGATTATTTTTACCTTTAAATTTAGGTTTCTTGATTGTTTTAAGATTGTTGGCATGAGAAAGTTAAATTCTTAAAAGCTTTAATTATTTTGACAGGTATAAACTCACTGATATTGATTTGGAACTAACTAAATTGAGTCTTCAATGGGTTACCAAATTATATAGTAAGATGCTTCCCATCTCTCTCAGGCAGAGCTACAGAAAGCTAGCTTTTGCATTCACAGTGCAACATCATATGTACTAACCTATCAGAGATCTCATTTTGACATGTATTATAATGCTGTTCATTAGTCCAGTAAGGATTTTGCCTTTCTTTGCATTCACATGTAATTTTTACTAAAAAAGATAATCTTTAACTTCACCAGTTGATACTTAGGGTCACCTTCCCATTCAGCAAGCAAGTTTATGTAATCTGTATATCTCAGGGTGTGATTGATTAATCATTGTGTAGTCAAGATTTTCAGATAATTTGTTCTGCAAATAAAGAAAATAAGTAACATTAAAGAATAAAACTCTGATGCAGGCATTTCTTTTTCCATTTTAAATAATGCATTATTCTTTTATTCCTATTTGAGCAACTCTTTCCCTGTATGTGTGTGTGTGCGTGTGTGTGTGTGTTTTCAGATGCCAGATGAGCAAAACTATATGTGCTGGAATTCTCATTCTTCACTATGCTATCCATAGTGTGTTAGGATGCACAAAATGGAATAATTGCAGAGTCATTAAAATATATGTAAATATCATTCCAGTATCCTCAGCTTTCTTTCAAAGTCTATGGCATCAGCAATGATATTTTTCATTCCATCTTCTTCTTAATTCAGTTTGAATTTCTGGAAGTTCCTTACAGTCATTTTTGTTCATCCTTCTTAAATCAATAAATTATAATGCCATTAACCACAAACTGAGTACCTTCAAATCGTTAAGGCTTGTTGGTGTTATTGCTTTTGCCTACAATGACATTATTTCCCAACCTTAAACTCCATTTCTCCTTTTGAGCGCTCTTAATAATTAGAAAATAAATTCAAATGTATCATTTACCTGACACTTTACCTGAAACTTTTGTCATATACAGATATAATTAAATATTTTATAGGTCTCAATCATATTAATAAGACTTAATTCCTATGTATATTTTTTTAGTGCGCCTCCTTCAATAAGCTAAGCTCCTTAGAATAGGGACAAAGTCAATGAGTGCATTGATAGGACTATTTCTAGTTCTCAGTAAATAGTGAATATGTTAACATTTGTCAAACTTTCCCATTTAAAATAACATTTTTCTACCATATTATATAATTTATAACCTTATTTGGTAGATTTTATTATAATTTATTATCTAGTAAATTATTAATAATGCCTAGGGATCAAAGTAGTAAAGTAACAGTGGACTTTTAGCTTTAACAGGGATTGTAATAATTCTTTGTTTATTATCATATTTCTCTCTGTTGTTATCTGTTATTATGTGTCATTGAGTCGCTTGCAACTCATAGTGATCCTAACTATTTACAAGAGCCCTAAATGTGGTCCACACAGTCAAAAGCCTTTGAATAGTCAATGAAGCACAGATAGACATTCTTCTGGTAGTCTTTGCTTTCTGCCAAGATCCATCTAACATTAGCTATAATATCCCTAGTACCACGACCCCTTCTAAATCCAGCCTGCACATCTGGCAGTTCTCTGTTGACATATTGTTCCAAACATCTTTGGATAATTTTCAGCGGAATCTTGCTTGCATGTGATATCAATGATATTGTTTGATAATTTCCTCTATCTAGTGTTTAAACAATTTTCTAACCATAAATGACTGGTTGTTGAATGAAACAAATTGGGAAATTATATCCCTAAAAAGTGTCTGAAATTCTCTTACTTTGGGAATCATTTTTGCATTTTAGGCACAAAAAGAAATAAATTGGATTTATGGTCTAATATTCTAAATAAAGAAAGTTTATTTTAAAAAATTCTTGTTAAATATCATCTTGTCTTTCTTTTGACAGAAATATGTTACCTAGATTGTAAGGTAAAAAAGGCACAGAGAACCGGGCAAAATGAAACAAAAGAGTTTGTTAGTGGCTCTTGGGGCCGATTTAATGTCTGAGGCCAGAGAAAGGCAGGGTCAGGCAGGAAAGTTACCAGTGAGGAAAATTACAGGCTAAACTTCATAGGTAGGGGCTGGGGTAGGGTGGTCAAGCCGGTGGTCAGTTCTCCTTGAAGAAAGTTGATTGGATGCCCTTTGTTAGCTCCTAAAGACAGATATAAGACTGAAAATTTTATTTAATACAAAGTACAATAAGAACAGCCACATTTATGTCATGAAAAGTACAAAAAAAACCCTCTTTATTTTATTTTAAGTCATTCATTATTGCACACTTTCCTCCCCCATCCATTCCCTTCCCTCGTCCACTTTGCAATGCATATCTTGTTCCAGATTATTATCATATATAAAAAACACCTAATCATATATTCCTTTCAGATGGTACTTTCCATGTTTAAATGCAGTATTCACTAATTTACTTTTTTTCTTATTCTTTTCCAATCCACATGTCAGTCATGTTTTATAACAAACACATGAAGAAATATTTAAAATCTTTAGTTGTCAGAGAGACATACAGGTGAAACCACAGGGCTGCACAGTTTAATGGATAGAGTGGGGGTAAGCAAATGGAAAGGATTTAGGCAAAAAGACAGAGTAACGATGGGTAAAGTCCAGTAGTATCGATTTTATAAAACAGTACATGACATGATTGTAATAAAAATAATTAGAATGAAGAATAATGTGAACGCAATGTACATAAATTTTGTAAGCAAACCAATTGTGTGTAATATTGAGGAGAATGGGAATCCCAGAACACTTGATTGTGCCTATGCAAAACCTATACTTAACCCAGGACGTAGCCTTCAGAACAGAGCAAGGAAACACTGCATGGTTCAAAATCAGGAAGAGAGTGTATCAACAATGTGTTCTGTCTCCACACCTTTTCAATTTATATGCAGAATAGATCATTTGGTAGGTTGGGCTTCATGAGGATGAATGTGGCATCAGGATTGGAGGAAGACTAATCAACAACCAATGTTATGCAAATGACACAACCTTGCTTGCTGAAACTGAGGAGGACCTGAAGTGCTTGCTGCAGAAGGTCAAGGACTGTAGTATTCAATATAGATTGAAGTTCTAGAAGACAAAGATTCTTACCAGTAGGCCTATTGGCAGCACCATGATAGATGGAGAAGAGGTTGAGGTTGCTAATAGTTACAGCTTGCTCAGCTCCAGAATTAACAGGCTTGGCACCAGCAGTCAGGAAATCAAAAGATGAATGCATTAGGTAAATCTGCTGTCAGGTACCTTTCCATAGTACTGAAAAGCAATGATATCGGTCTAGATATTAAGGTCCTTCTTATCTAGGCCATGGTCTTCACAATTACTTGCTATGCATCAGAGAGCTGGACAATTGCTAAGAGTGACAGAATAAGAATTGATGTCTTTGAGTCGTGGTCCTAGAGAATCTTGAACATACGCTGTACCACCAAGAAACCAAATAGGTCTGTCTTGGAGAGGGTAAACCAAATTTCTCTTTGAAGGCAAGGATTTTGAAGCTCTGTCTCACAATCTTTGGGCACTTGGCCAGGAGAGACTGATCTTTGGAGAAGGACATCATGCTCAGAAGAATGGTGGGACAGTGCAAGAAAGAAAGACCTCAGATGAGATGGATTGATACAGTAACTAGAGCAATTGGCATAGATGTGTCAGAGTTAGTGAAACTGGCTCAGGATAGAGTAGGTTTCAGACTGTTATCCACAGGAATGCTACGAGTCAGAGATGACTTAATGGCACATAACAATAAAGCAAACCAATTAAAAAATAATGTAAAATAAAACACATTAATTATTGTATGTAAATGAAAAGCTGTATAAAGCATAATGTATATGAATGAAACATAATGTAAATGAATTATTACATGAACACTAATAAAAAAATTTCAAAAAAGAGCCATAAGTTATCATCTCACAAAAATAACAATACCAAAGTTCACCAGGGCAGCAAACAACATATGTTGATGAGATTGTAACTCTTATATACTGTTTGTGGGACTATAAATGGTATAGCCACAGGGGAAGGAGATCTGCCACTTTCTCAAAAAAAGTAAACATTTACAATTATATAAATTCAGTGTCACTCTCTGAGGTTGTGTGTATGTGTGTGTGGAAATAGTTAAATGCAAACTCACTGCCATCGAATTAGAACTGAGTCAGAGCTGACCTACCCCTGGATTTCTAAATCTATAATTAACACAGGATGAAATTACTCAGTTTTTTTCCTGCAGAAGCACTGCTAAGGGCTAACTAGTAGACAGGTTTGGTCTTAGACATAGCAGTGGCACTTTCTAGGGATAATGCAACCAGAATTCCTTGTTGTTGTTCTTGATTTCCTTTGAATCAGAACTAGCCCGTAGCTGACCCGCCATCGGATTTTCAGAGGCTGTTAATCTCACTGGAGGAGATGGCTCATCCTTCTACTGAGGTGCAGCTGGTGGATCGAACCCTGGGCCTTTGGGATTACACTGTAATTCCTTACCACTAGACCTCCAGAGCTCCCTATTAGCATTCTTAAATGGCTAGTTTAAATTGGATATATGTAGAGTTTACTTTTTATTATCAACTATCTTGATCCTGTATATTGATATAGATAGCAATATTGAAGTAGTAATTTTAATTTGTTAAGAATTCCACATAATTTATATAACTTTTGGTCCTCTATATCCCATAATTTAATTTTTATTTACATTTGTCTAATAATATAGAATTCTATTGGCATTTTTCTGAAATACGTCTGGATATGTTTTTTGCCTTGTCTTTGACATTTATATGTGTTTAGCACTGTAAGAAAAATAGTACTGTAAAATTCATCTTTGATTCAATTTCTTAAATTCTAGGCATGAAAATACACACAGATGCACACACACACATACACACACCTTTTTTACTTTTTATTGAAGTGGTAGTTGAACTGTCAACACTAGTAGATTCAAAGTAAGATTAAATTTAGATTGTGTTTACCACATTGACAGAGATAGTTATTATCTAATATTTTTTTATCTCATTTATCTATGGAAAGAAGGCTGATCACATGAATATGTAAATAAAGATTATCTTGTGACTCAGTTTTACCAGATATAGCTAGAATCAAATCAAATAAAAACAAAATAGATAAAATAGAAATGGTGTAAGTAATTTTATTATCTGATCATTAAAAGGAAAAAAGATAATAAGCTTATGATAAAGAAAATAAGCTCATGATACCCTCTTTTTTCTTTCTTACATTATTTTGATCAGGTGCATCATAGCAAGTTATCAGAAATATCATGGCCTGAATTAGATGCATCTTAGTCCTAAAGCTGATATCATTACTCCTGGATAATTTGGAGAGGTCCCTAACAGCAGATTTCTCAGTGAAGTTCATCTCCTTATTTCCTGACTACTGATGCCAAGAGTGTTAATTGTGGTTCCAGATAAGATGAAATTGTTAACAGTTTTAATCTTTTCTCCATCTATCCTGATGTTGCCTATCCAATGGTAAGAATCTTTGTTTCTTGATATTGGGTATCAATCCATATTGAAGGCTGTGTTCATTTATTTTCTGCAACCAATGCTTCAAGTAGTCTTCAACTTCAGTAAGCAAGGGTGTGTCTAAGGTGTATTTGATTGTGGCCATGGTCTTTCTGATCACTTGTTATGCATCTGAGAGCTAGATAATTTATATAGATGGCAGAAGAAGAATTGATGTCTTTGAGCTGTGGTGTTGAAGAGCATTGAACATCTCATGGATGGCCAGGAGAACAGATAAATCTTGGAGAGGGGACAACTGGATTATTAGGCTTCCCCTCACATACTGTAGATACGTTGGTAGTAAGGGCTATTCCTTGGAAAGGGACATGATACTTGGAAGGGTGAAGAGGTCAATAAAGGAGAGGTAGACCCTCTTCTACCAGGTGCATTGACACAGTGACTGCCACAATGGACTCTAATGTGTCAAGAATAGTGAAGATATTACAGGCTAGGACAAGGTTCAGATCTGTTGTTAATAGTTTCTATGAGTTGTATTCAACTCTATGGCACCTAAAAACAGAAACAACTAACTAATAAACTAATTTTGATCAAAAATATTTGTATGTTATTGTGGTGGTGATTATTGTGTCATGTTTAATCAACTATGATTCACAGAGACTCTATGTTCCATCCTGCACTATCCTAATGACTTGAGTCCATTGCTATAGTCTATACTACAATCCTTTTTGCTGGGATCTTCCTCTCTTTACCTGGTCTTCCACCTTTCCCAGTATCATATCTTGTTCAAGGATTGGTCCCTGCAGACAATATGGCCAATGTACATCAGATAAGACTTCATCTTTGCCTTCAATTAGCAGCCTTTTTTAGCAATTCCTAAAATATACACTTGTATTTTCTTTAGGCAGTTCTTGAGATAGTCAATATTCTTATCTAACACCATAATTAAAAATAATAATATTTTTTATCATCTTTCAGATGAATGTAAAGTAATTGAAAATATCACAATTTGGACAAGACACATCTTAGTCTTTAAATTGACACCCTTATGCTTAGCACTTTAAAGATGTCCTTGACAGTAGAATTCCCCAATGTAACATGTCTTTTTACACACACACACACACACACACACACACACACACACTTTAGATAGCTATAAATATGTAGGCACGTACACACACACACACACACACATTTTGTTGTTACAATAGTCAGAATTGACCCTACAGAGGGTTTTCAGAAGTAGACATCTTATGGAAAGAGATTGTTCATCTTTCTCCCATGGAGCAGCTTGTGGATTCAAGCCCTGTATCTTTCAATTGGCAGTGTAACTGCTTAACTATTAAGCACCCAGAGAAATTAGGAAGCAGCTTTCTGACCAATTGGCTGGAAGAGAACTATATTTATACCAATTTTAAAAATATCAAATAGCATTATTAATATCACATGCAAATAAAATCTTTCTGAAAATAGTTTTAAAATAATGGGGCAGTGCATCGATAGCAAGCTGTCATCAATTTAAACTTCATTCAGAAGATATTAGGAACATAGGCCAACATAGATAATTTCAGATTCATCTTGACTGTAAACAGAAAATATACAACAGACATATTTACTTTTGAATATTGACTATGAAAAAGTATTCTACAGGGTGGAGCATATAGAATTACAGATAATGTTACAAAAAAGAGGAAATGTATGAATATTTGAGAGTTGAACTATGAATAAGGATGACAGAAGTAGAATTAATATCCTTGAGTTGTAGTGTTGGAGAAGAACACTGAATATAACATGGACTGTCAATAAAATAAATAAGTATGTCTTAGAAAAGTTGCAGCCAGACTGCTCCTTAGAGGCAAGAATAGCAAATCCTCATCTCTCACACTTGGAAGAAGTTGCTAGGAGAGAGTATTTCTCGAAAAAGATACCATACTTTGAAGGGTACAATGTTGGAGAAGGAAAAGAAGGTCCCTAACCAGATGGATTGACATGGTGGCTACACCAGAAGCTCAAGTGTGTGAGAAATTGTAAGGATGGCACAGGATAGACTAGAGTGTCAGTCTGTTGTCAATAAGATTGCTATGAGTCATATCCAACAGCATTTAGCTGTACTCAGATGTAACAATGGCACTCAGATGAAGATTGTGTAAAGAACAAAAGTTATTTGAATTGAAATTGAAGTATTGTATGGGTTAAAGTCAGGAAATATATCAGAGTTGTATCTTTTCAATGTATTTATTTGATCTATATGCTGAATAATTAATTAAAAAATGGATTGTGAAGAAAGTTTGGCATCATGGTTGGAGAGAGACTCCTTAACAACCTGTAGATAACACAACCTTGGCTGGTAAAAGCCATAAAACATTGAAGTACTTTGCTGAAGAACAAAGAGTATGTCTTCACTATGGATTATACTTGAACATTAAAAACAAAACAACAAGAAAACTTTACAACTGAACCAATAAACATTAATAATAAGTGACTGAAGTTGTAACGATATAATTTTACTTTACTTGAATACACATTAACACACTTAAGTACAGTAATTAAGAAATCAAACAATATATCACACTGGACATATTTATCATAAAAGAGCTCTCTTAAATGCTAACAAAAAATAATGCTACTTTGAGAACAAACACATACCTGTTGTTTTTAAATTCCTTCATATGCATGTGAAATTTGGGGAATGGGGTTGGGGGAGAAGGTGCAGAGAGATTTTCAGTATTTTATTTGGTGCTGTTGAAAAGATTTTCAAAAGAACTAACAAATACATTGGATTAAGTGCAACCAGAATTGACTATGGAAGCAAGGATAGTTTTCACATATTATGAGAAAAGGCAGTCTTTGTATAAATACTTCATGTTGGAGAACACAAAGATTCAATAAAAGGAAGAAAGTCTTCAAGGAGATTGAATGACAGAGTGGCTCTAAAAATTGAATTCCACAGTAACTGCAACAGCAGGCTCAAGCACAGCAGTGATTTAGATAATAAGGCAGGGAATTTTTGGTTCTGTTGTACACAGAGTCACTAGAAGTCAGTGTTGAGTTTTATCACTTGGATCCACAGACAACATCCATTGAAGTAGCTGTCATAAAATTAAATTATGTATCACATTGGGAAAATCTGCTGTCAAAGGCTCTTTTAAAGTGATAGAGTAAGGATGTGAATTTAAAAACAAAAGTTCACTTGATCCAAGAAGAATTGATGCCTTTGAGCTGGGGTGCTAGAAAGGAGTATTGAACATACTGTGGATTGTCAAGAAAACAAACAAATCTGCTCTGGAAAGAGTGAAACCAGTTTGCTCCTTGGAGGCAAGGCTTTTGAAATTTTGTCTCACATACTATGGGCACCAGTCCTTGGGAAAGGACTTGGGAACAGTTCATAGGAAAGGACATCATGCTTGGAAGGGCAGAGGGTCAGCACAGAAAAGGAAGACTCTGGATGAGATGATTTGACACAATTACTGTGGCAATGGGGTCAGGTGTGTCAGATTCAGTGAGGTTGACTCCGGATAGGGCAAGGTTCAGAGCCACTATTCATAGGCTTATTATGGATCATAGTTGACTCAGTGACACAAAACAACAACAACATATGCATGTAAAAAAAAAAGAACACTCAATAAGTATGATTAAAACATAATTCATGAACTGTGATGTTAATGAAGAATATTATTTATCCCAAAGACTGCCTAGCAAAGAAAGAAATAGATCTTTAAAACTGTGCAGACTTAGGGCTCTTTAGGGAGCTCTGATGGCATAGTGATAGGAAGCTGTAGTGCAATTCTGAAGACCCATGGTTCTAATCCAATCCCTTAGCAAGAAAAGAATGAATAATTTTCTCCCATTCAATTAACTGCCTCTAAAATCTGCTTAGAGGTCAACTATGAGTCAGTTCTGACTTGAAGGTACATAGCAACAACAGAAGTTCTTTAGAAGTAAGGATGTTGAGACTTCATCTCATGTACGTTGACATGTTTTAGGAATGCCCATGATACTATTAAATGTGATATACTACAAAGTATATTAAACTTAGTATAGCAGAGGGTTATCAAAAATTGATAAAGACTCTCAATGAAATTTATTGATATACTGGTTACAACAATGTTGTTGTTAGGTAGAGTCAAACAGAATATGACTCATAAGTACCCTAGGGACAACAGATCTCAATCCTGTCCTATCCTATGCCATCTTCATAATCTCTGACACACTTAAACAGATTGCCATAATCAGTGTCAATTCAAACAGTTGAGGATATTCCTCTCCTTCACCATCCCTATACCTTTCTAAGCAAAATGTCCTTTTTCAAGGAATAGACTCTCCTACTACATGCCAAAGTCTGCAAGCTGAAGCTTCACTATCCTTGCCTTGAAGGAGCACTCTGGTTGTATCTTCTTCAAGACATCAATTTGTTCTTCTGATGGTCTTTGGGATATTAAGGACTATTCTCCAAAACAAAAATTAAAAGGTATCAATTCCTCTTCTGATACATGTAAGCATTCAAATTAAAGTATGCATGAAAAGGCTGAACAATGTATTTGAGCTGTGGTGCTGAAGAAGAGTACTGAATAGGCCATAAACTGCCAGGAGGACAAACAAGTGCATCCTAGAGAGGGTGAAACAGGGGTGCTCCTTGGAGGCAGGGATTCTGAAGCTTCATCTGACATACTTTGGACATGATACAAGAAGGGACCAATCTTTGGAGAGGGATGTTATGCTTGGGAGGGTGGAGGGACAGCTCAAGAGAGGAATACCCTCAATGAGATGGATTGATTCAGTGACTGGGGTAATGGAGGTGTGTCAGAGACAATCAATTTGGCTCAGGATAGAGCAAGGTTTAGAGTTGTACATAGGGTTGCTATGAGTCACAGACAACTTAACAGCACATAACAACAGCAACAAAAGCAAAAACATATGTATTTGTAATTATTCTTAGAAAACATAATATATGGCTTTTAATATAGCATCAAGAAAATAAATAATTTTTGTAAAATTCATTTCACTTTTCTTGAGTAGATGTGTCTCCATGACATAGTTAATATACTTAACTAAGTGATAGTTAAACTATAAAATCATGAGCACACACAAATCACTCAAGACCAGAAATCACGAGATGAGTGAGCAAGAGGTTTAACTTGCTGAGTAATTGAAGGATAAGCTGGCTTAGGACTGCTACTAATCAAACCTAGACTTTCTCTGTGTGATATCCTTTACATACCTTCTCTCAACTTATTCCTTTAATAAACTTCTCAGCTATGATTTGTACAAATAACACATTTTTTTTAAATTCAAATTTACAATTCTATATCCTTTGTGATTGATGCTTTCATTAGTTTTGACACAGTATGCAAATTTACAATTTACATTTAAAAATTGATGTTAAAAAATCTTTGAATCTCAGAGTGTGGTTCTAGGATCTCTGAGAATGACTTTTCTGTCAATTGTCTTAAGCACTCCCCTATCCCCCACCACCTCCAACCTGGTTAACAAAGTCTTCAGATAGAGCTGGCTTGCCATGTGTCAACTTTTTTAATATTATCAAGAATTTTGAGACAAACATAAGAGAGAGAGCTAACAAGAATGTGATAAGGTATAGTTAAGTTATAGCCTGATAGATTCAGATAGAGTCAAATACTGAGTGTTGTTATCTTGAGATATAATGTATATTGTGGAAAATGTGTAATCGTGCCTTTAGCTAGTACTTAATTGGATATAATGAGGGGAAAATTTCCCTGAAGAAATGCTTGTTGGCTGATTCTGAGAAGAATAGAAAACCCTGAATATTTGATTGAGCTTATCCAAAAGCTATATGTAGATATTTTTCCAATTTTGCCAACACCATTTGTTAAAAAGGCTGTCGTTCCCCCACTTCACTGATTTCATTTCCTTGTCAAAGATCAGTTGACCATAGATAGATGGGTTGATCT